>NW_026865641.1:5000-216835 GCF_026571515.1 Ruditapes philippinarum
TTCTTTTGCCATTCTAATTGATGACGTGGGATATTACTTTGTTAACCTTCATGTCAGTTATACTTATGTGTATTTCTTTTCCTCGCTAATACATCAAAATAAATGCTGTTTTTTTTCATTTGGCGTGTTGTACAAGTTATATTTATGTAATTAAAACAAAAAATGCTTTTTGTTATTTAAGTGCTCTAAAATGAACGTGCCTACACGATTTTCAAATACGTCGTTTTTAGCACAAATAGCCATTCATTTATTCAACTGGATTGTAAAAAAAAAAGAAAGAGATCAATGAAGCAGACGAAAAACATCATAAACGCTCTAATTTCTGTTACAAACTATGCAATTTACGGCGTACATGTATATATAACTTGTTAACTTACATTATTATATATGAACTATTCATTTTCAAATGATCAACATCCATTTTTTCTTCTTTTTTTTAAAAAAAATTTTATTATTCTTTTAAACTGTGTTTTTTTTCCTTTTTTTTCTTTTGTGTCTGTGTGTGTCTCTTATAATTATGCTGTTAAGAAAAAGCCCCAGCATGAAGGGTAATAAAAGATAATTGATCTCATTGCTAATTAGAACTGCACTGACCACACACCGCCCGAATTTAATTTTTTATTTTATTCTTTATTATTGTCTCATCAATGTGATACAGTATATACAACATATCATATATAAAATGCATAATTAAAAAGAAGACACATTGTCACTCTCTACAGAGTTATAAGAGACTTTGTATATGTTAATATCATAAATACAAGTAAAATCGTTATAATTACACCATTAAAATTCACATATTATAGTACAAATATAATATTTTCATCTATATATGGGACATTCATGATTGAATATAGTATGCCTTAGTCATGTTCTGGATATGTTTAAGTAAAAACATGGATATATAGGATGTAATTTATTGTATGATGTGAGAATTTGTATATACAGGACATGACTAGGTACACGTACATGTTTATAGGGAAGGTGACCAAATTTAAACAAGGAAGTATAGGATATTTCAAGTAGGGACATAAATGTATATGATCTGATCAAGTACATATTTGTAAGGGACATAATCATGTAAGAATATGAGTATAAAGAATGTTACAAGTAAGAAGCCGGTATCAAGTTCATGTTTGTAAGTAACCTGGTCATGTATAACAAGTAAGAACATAGATGTTTAGGACGTGACTAAGAATATGTTTGTAAAGGACATGGCAATGTAAGAACATAGAATATTACAACAACATATAAGTATAGGACATGACCAAATACATGTTTGTATGGGATATGACCATGTAAAAGAATAAGAATGTAAAGTATATACAAAGTAGGAACATAGATCTACATGACATGACCACAAAAATAACTGTAAGGAATGTGACTAGGTAAGAAAATGAATGTATAGGATATGGTTAATGAATAACATGAATGTTTCGGGGTATATTGGTATTATCAGATATTATTGGGTTATTGGCTTAAAAATAGCAAAAATTAAAAATACTAAAAGAAATGTGTTATTAAAACTAAGTAAATATACATGTACAATTAAAAGTAACAGTCTACACTTAAAACTAACTGTATAGAAGATTCGATCTCATATTTAATATTGAGAAACAGGTTTTGGCACTTTCTCTAACAATATTATTATTAGATAGAACAAATTCAAATTTTTGATCATCATTCCAATTGTGAAACTCATGATTAATTTTAACAGCTTCTTCATATAAACTATTTCTTATGGTTTGATATGTAGAACATTCTAATAAGACATGTTTTTCCGTTTCAACTGCATTTTTACAAATAGGACATAGTCTAGCCTTAACAGGCATATTTTCATATCGCCCCGTTTCTAAACGTATAAGCGCAACACCACATCTGAATTTAGCTAGAGCTAATCTGTGTTTAGCAGGAATATTACTTGTAGATACATACATTTCTGTTTCATAATCTTGTTTGAAAACTCTATATGATCTTAGTTTATTACGACCATTTCTACTTGGACCAGACATATTATTAATACTGTTTTTCCAACTAGCTATATAAATGTTCATAGTTTTTTTCTTCCACATTGCTACAAAACACTTTAGATGACATATTACTACAATTCATTAAAAAGTCATCAAGATCTAAACTAGACATGTGAGCGTTATACATAAATTGCCAGTTTTTACATATAGAATTACTTTTATTTCTACATGCCATAAAAATCTTATAGTTCAGTCGATTTATATCCATGGTGCATAATCTATCATTTAATGTACAGTTGACTGTCATACAATTAATTAATTTATTTATTTAATCAATTTATTAAAAAAATATTTATTTATTAATTCATCAATTTATCAATCTATTAATTTATTTATTGATTTCTTTATTTAATTATTTATTTATATATTTATATATTTATAATTAATTGAATGAATGAATGAATGAATGAATGAATGAATGAATTTATTTATTTAGAATTAATTAATTAAATTGACTGTCATACTGTTTAAACAATTTTTTTAAATATTTCTACAATGTATAATAATACTTATTTATTTAAGTCTCATTCATGCACATACACAAATAAAATTCATAAGCAAACATAAAACACAGAAAAGTACATGACCATTCAATCATTGAATTATAAGAGACTAGTAAAACATTTATAATAACACGAAACTATCATACTTATCATAAAATTATATCCTACTATAAATAATAACTAACTACACAGAACAAATACTATAAATTAATGGAAAGAAATATACATTTATATATTTATATGATTAAAAAAAAAACAGTCGCTATTAATGTTTATGAAACTTAAGGTAATAATCCAAGCGAAATCATAATATTTCAGATATATTTTAATTCATTATTAGACTAATTGGACATTTGTAACATTAATTCAGAAACCAATTAATTAATTTATCTATTTTATCAATTTATTAAAAAAATAATTTATTTATTTATTAATTCATCAATTTATCAATCTATTAATTAATTTATTTATTGATTTCTTTATTTAATTAATTAAATAAGTGTATTAATTTATTAGTTTATTAATATATTGATTTATCAATATGTTAATTTAATTATTTATTTTTCTATTTATTTATATATTTATAATTAATTGAATGAATGAATGAATGAATGAATGAATGAATGAATTTATTTATTTAGAATTAATTAATTAACTAATAAATAAATTAATAATTAATTAATTGAGTAAATAAATAACTAATTGGACCGGACCTATTTCATTTTAAAAAGGTCGGAACCGAATATTAACATGTAGAAACACTTTTACTGTTAAACTTTCGATCCAATAAGTAAAACAAAAAAAAAAGATATAGATGAATTCTCCCATAATGTTATTCTCCCATCACGCTCTAATGGGGTATTTCTCCAAGTTAGCCATCATGGGAGATTTCTCCCATTTTAATTTTGGGAGGTTTCCGCACCATTTTAATTTTGGGAGATTTCTCCCATTTACTAAATGGGTTAGTTCAGCCAATGGGAGAATTGCAAAATTCTTTAAATATATTCCTCGAATACTTATAAGTTTATTATAAGTATTATATATTCAACATATGTAAAAATATTTAGAAAAAAAAAATATTTTTCCTCCCACGGTTTTATTCTCCCACTTTAAGAAATGGGGTTTCAACCCCACTAAAGTCCCAGTGGGATACGTAAAAACCCGTGGGAGAATTGAAAAACCCCATGGGAGGTCACACTTTGAACGCTCACACAGCGTTTAATTATTGCGCTATCTTTGTGTAATCGGTCAATAATCGTCTATTTTTATCCAAATTACTGTTTAATTTAACTGTTTGTATTGAAACTATGTTAAAAAGGGTAGTTGAGTTTGCGAAAATTCCGGATTTGCAAACTTATTACACAAACATATTAAAAAGACATTCGAAAAGCTGTTAACAAAATATATATACAATCTATAGTACAGGATATACATTTAATATGTAAATTATTAGTACATACGTGTTTCATAAACAGAATGATTGACATGTTTATTTGTATTTTAAGAATTTAGTTCATGTAGACAATTATTGAGAAAATAAAATAATTATTTTTATGACAATTATACAGTTAAGACAGTAAGTACAAATTGTAACGACTTGACGAATACATATTTACAAATGTGTACTTTATATAATTTGTATAAAAGTATAATATATCGTTAACGTTACTATAATTCATCGTTTAATTGTACATTTCCACGTTTGCAATTTGCCAGATAGATATATTTTGCAAGTTTGTTAAGAGTACATTTATTTTCACATTTCATCAAATTTTTAAATTTCTGTATACTTGGCCAAGAATTGTAATATTTTGGCAGATTTTCCATTCTTATTGATCTATAATATGGACATACCATCAAGAAATGGTATTCGTTTTCAATCACATTCATGTTACATTTAGTGCATTTTCTATTGTTTCTATCAATATTCCGATGTCTGCCTTCTTCAATCAACAAGTCATGTGCAGAACATCTAAATCTACACAATGCATTCCTGTAATTTATATTATTAATACATATAAGATATTTCTCTGAGGAAAATTCGTTTTTAAATAAGCAATATGTATCTAATTTTGACATACTATGTATACTATTATACCACATTTGAATATATTGATCTTTTACTCTTTGTATTAATTGTTGCAATTGACCATTTGAGATATCAACGTAGTTCCACATATACGAGAAGCCAAGATCATCTAATAGTTCTTTAACTTCCAAAGACCATCTATTCACAATAATACCATTAACATCTACCATTTCATACACTTTATAAATCAAAGAATCTCGATTATTCTTCAACCTTTGCCAATATTTCAAAATTCTTATTTTTCTATACACATACAAAGGAAATCTACCTAGTTCACCATAAACGGTTGCATTTACAGTTTGTTGTCGGACATTTAATATTTGCTTTAAAAACTTGATATGAATACGCTCAATATCTGGAGCTTTATGAAGGCCCCAAATTTCAGAACCATAATTTAAAATTGGTAATACCATAGCATCAAACAATTTTATCTTTTCAGAAATATCCATTTGCACTTTGTCAAACAGGGCATTTAATGAATATAGTGCTTTGTTTGCCTGCTTTGATAAGGCTTTCTGTGTTTGATAAAATTTACCATTTGAAGATAGAGTAACACCAAGATATGTAAATGATTTAACAAAATTCAATTTCTCATTATTATAAAATACATCAACATTTTCATTCCTATTTCCATTTTTAAAAAGCATTACTACAGTTTTGTTCGTATTTACCATAATACCCCACTTTGCACAGTATTGATGTAGTTTGTTTAACAAATGCTGTAAACCATCCACAGAGTAAGAAAATAAAGCAGTATCGTCAGCAAATAGCAATAGAAATATCTGTAATTCGTCAACAGTAAATGTATCTAAAGTGTCTTCGCTAAGTTGAATTCGCATATCATTAATAAAAAACAGAAATAATAGAGGAGATGTTATCATATTTAGAGACAAATTGCCGTGGAATGCAATAGAAATTCAAATGATATCAAGTATGACGTTTCGAGTGTCAAAACAAAATATAGGAATGGTTAATCCCAATGATAGTGTTATTGTAAATTATTAACCAAGAAATATTATCATGTAAAAGCGAAGTGTTCAGATTAAATAGTTTTTTTAATATGTAGAATGATGCATTGAAACGAAAATGATAAAACGAAATAAGCTTAACGAGATGAAAAAATCATTAAATTGACGAACTATCTAATATGAATCATTTACCATTCGGGAAGGGTTTATGTTCGAATGTCTCGTACCAATTGTGCAAAATTATTAAGTGAGCACTTGATAATTCAAGACGAAATATGACATTTGAAATTCGGAATGTGCATGCTGAATATCCTTCAATTAAACTCTTTGACTGACCTCTGAAGGTACAAACATCGGGTACAAATCCCGCTGGGAATTTTGATGGTATTATATGCGGAAGCTATTCAGAAGCATGCTAACGGTACGTTGGATCTTTAACTCAGTTCCCGTTCGTGCCTTAGATAATGCTAAAAGGGGCAGCTGAGATTTCCCCCACCATTGAAGCTAAAATGTCGCCATATGATCTCTTCTGTGTTGCTGCGACGTAAAACAAAACCAAGCCAAGGGAGGTGAAATCAATGCAGTGAAACAGTAATTATAAGTGATAGCAAATCAATGTCTAGACACACACAGACATTAACGAAGAGTATAATTGTCATATTAATGAAATAATATGTTTTAATCAAATTGTATTCATAAGATTATAACAAAATAATCACATAATGATTATTGACAGACACATTAAAGATTACACTGTAGAGAATATTCATTTGTCGATAATTAACTTTTATTTAAACAAATCGGTCATAACTTTTCTGATTTGTCAGCATTTATTTCATAAAGCTGCTTTTGATCTGTGGAAATATTTTAGTTTTTTATAACAATGCTTGTGGTGCAGTATTTATATGATGTTTACTTGTTTCATCACATCGTTTTTACAAAGTTGGTGATATACTTCGTTAAATACTTCCTTTGTTAAAATGATATTACTTTTAATTTAGGTAAACATTTACATTTGTACAATGATATTATTGGGTTGGTCAAAAAGTTAGATATTTCGTTAAATTTTATTTTACCCTTGTTGGATAATTAAAACGACTGAAACGTATTGAATTTGACACCGAAAAATTTAATATGTCTAGTTTTTAGATTATTAGTAAATGCAAGCAAATGCTTACTATCCAAATAGGACTTGTATGATTAGATATCTGTAAAGCGGCATGCATTTGTATCTTTGCTCTTGTTGTACAATATTATCATCGTATTTGTTTCATTAAACAATGAATTGTTTTAGATAAGTTAAACTAATTTCTTTATTTCTAACGTTAACGTTACAATAAGACCAACAAGTCGCAATTACGAACAAAGTTTTGAATACAAGATATTACACGCTTTACGTTTTATAATACTGAACATATTCTACAAACTGCAATATCGTGACTTGAAATATTCTTGTTGGGTTTTTTTCCATATTTTCCATATTGTTTTATTTTTATATTCAAACGTTAGCCTATTTAGATTAATGACTTATCGTTAAGAGATGACTTAAGAACATTGTTTTTCCTTGGCATTGTTTTTATTTTCTCTTTAACACTTCATTGACCTCTCCTTAAAGTGCTATGTTAAGGTTTTATAGATCAGAGATAAATACTCCTTTTCTGTAAGACAGCGTTGAGTATACTCTTTCCTGTCCTTTCATAATACAACCATCTAAGTCTACAGAATAATGAGTTGGTAGTTCGAGAAGCAGTATTTGTTTAAAATATTTCATAAGTGAACGATCGTAATGTTAATGTTTTTATTTATGGACTCTTTTGTACGATATATTTTATAATATATTAAATACGTTAGAAATGTTTGTCACTTTACGATGATATTTTGCTGTGTATCTTTTACATTGATATATTCCTAGGCTGTCATGGTGGCGTTTGCTGACAAAATAACCATAATAATGTTTTTTGTATGGTCAATGTTTGGTCAATGTATCGCGACCATTGAATTATAAACTATGTTTTACGTTATGATAATGGACAATGCATCATACTTTGAGTTGTTTTCTTTAGACATCTAGTGTTATCTGGCGATAAAAGCGATTGCGTGGAACATCATCTTACCCTCCATCTGTTACGATGAATTGTGGCATCTTAATACAGCTTAATTAAAGTTGTCAATACCTTAAATGCATTTAAACATTGAACTTTAAAGCTTAAAAAAGTCTAATGTCAGACTCTATGAAATTCTTCAAACACTGTTAAACGTTTAGAAAACTGTCATTTGTAATAAAACATGAAAAAATGCCCTTTAAATAACAGTGTCAAAAACTAAAGATTGTTTTAAATTTCTTATTTGTTTTCTGATAACAACTATTGTAAGTAGCCCAAGTTACAAAATTACTATCTTTATTTTAACATGTTTCCATTTTAATGTCATTTCAATACAGATGATCAGTGTACGAACATAAGTTGTTTTTCCTTCCTCCTCGTTCAGAAATGATATGAACTTTTGTTTTATTAAGTAATTTGAGCATTTGCTAATTATAATTAACTTCTTTATCATATTTCTATCAAGGTGTACTTTAAAGAAATATAATGCTCAAAAATACTGATAATTAATAAACAGACTCTTTTTACAGTTGCAATTAACATCTTTTGAGTACACACATATAATATATTTAACGTTGTAAACTGTACATAAATCAGGTAAACGCAGCATGGATACATAGCGTTATTAAAAAACTGGCAGAAAGGACCACATTAACTTGACCAGGGAATGCATGTATTTATATTAG
Source organism: Ruditapes philippinarum (assembly GCF_026571515.1). Taxonomy (NCBI): domain Eukaryota; kingdom Metazoa; phylum Mollusca; class Bivalvia; order Venerida; family Veneridae; genus Ruditapes; species Ruditapes philippinarum. The sequence continues at coordinate 13,379 of NW_026865641.1, forward strand.
ACATATTAATTATGGATCTCCTAGATTTCAATAGGTTCTGTAATAAAAGTATTATACACATGGTTGAGTCAAGTATATATTTAATACTAGAAAAATGTTGAAAAATTCAGCATAATATCACGCAAAGAAATGTAAACTTAATGTTGAATTGTTCGATGTTAAGAATTGTTGCTGTTAACGACACAATGATATAATGTGATGTTGTACTGAACATAATGAATAGCTGGATAAAGAAATTAGGTACTTTTAGATAGTTTTGGACTTGCTAAAAAGTAAGGTTTTTAAACGATTCCTTGCAACCATATTCATCGGATTGTAATTAGAGATAATCATGTCATTAATATCAGAGCTTAGTGTTTTTCTGTGTCTTTTTGCATGCGTAAATATCAATTTTGGTATATATAGTTGTCTAATATAAAAAGAGTAATACCCCTTTGGAAATGCGGAGAAAATAAGATATTCTTTTTTAACTGACTATAAACCAACAGGGAATGAAAATGAAATTATTTAGAACAAAGCGAAGAGACCGGAGAAGATAATTATAGTTTTCTATTTTAGTGCTTTCAGAAAAATCTCGATTTCAGCTTAAAAGAATGGTTAATGGGCAAAACGTTAACCATAAACATTTTTTGTTTGTTGGTTTTTCTGTTTTCTGGATTTTTTTTTTATGGAAAATATTCTTTACTCCAGTTTGCATTGCATAAAAAATACGTGCTTAGCTTTCCATGATGAATATGATATTTTGGAAAAATCTGCAATCATTGATGATTGTGTCCTATATATTGCATCTAGTAAACATAAAATAATATTAACTGTTAGCAGACAGTTTCAAGTCTTCCAAGAATGTAAAGGATGTTGAATATGAACGGGAACCATGTTGTTTTCAGTAGTGGCATAATACGTTTACATGTTGCCATAATTGTTTTCAATTATATGTATACTCTACTTCACATGTATAATCAATAACCAACGTGGCTCGGGGAACATTCAATCATATTAAATATCCTTTGGAATATAGGTAACGTCAAATTCATATTAAAGGATCGGAAATCCTTTTTATAGGTTTGACACTTAAATATTTTTATATCCTTCATATTTTTCATCATGAACTTTTTGTCAACGACTTTTATATTAGTTATTCAAATAAATATTTATATTTTTTCAGCTCATTTTCATTATCACTTTCATCTGAAAACAGTCTCATTTGCCCCAAGACAGTTATCTTTATGCTTTCTTGAGACATTTTCTATTCTGTTCCATTGTCAAATGTACTGGGTCAAAGAAGGGTTTTCCATTCAATATGTTTAAGAGATTCCTGTTGGGTTAATATTTGGATCGCCTCAACGTCAGGTTTTTTCTTAATATTTGAAATGCGTCCGATTTTGTTCAAAACATTACTGAGCACTGGCAGAGTTAAAGGCGGTTGACGAATCTGGCAGAAAAATGATTTTTTCTTCTCTTTTTCGACTTACGTTGTGTTATTACTTAACTTCTTCCTTCTCGACAAATGTTTAAATTCTTTTAAAGAATCTTATATACAAAAGGCCCATAATGCCCAGGAATGCCTTTATTTTTATTTCTAAAAAAACTTTCAAGTTTTGGTGCCCTGATGTAGTTTTCAAAAAGTTATTCATGTGCAAATTCCCAAAAGTATCTTTTATTTTATTTTTTTTCTGTTTTGTTTTTGGCAATTCATACAGTTACAGTTATTTAGTATTTTGTATGGAAGTCAACTATTTTGTTTACATTTTACTACTTTTTTGACAAAAAGTTTATTACTGTAACAGTGATATTTATTTAGGTGATAAACATCTAACATTCCTAATTTTCATTTAAATAAAAGTTTTAAAACTCATCTTAGCTCTTTCTCATCGAGGTAAAAATATTTTTTTTCTGGGGCATAATGTGCTTTTAGGTAATAGTAATCATGACTTACTGTCTGACTCACGGCAGTTTTGACATGTCTCTTGCTGACATTACTGCTGATGTATTCACATGAACAACGTTTCTTTATTGTCTCAACAAATGGAGCCTTATCTTCTTCTCCTGGTTCGCAAATATCACCATAAATAGTTTTTCTAAGCGTGTTGCAATTAAAGGACCTAACGAGTTGTAAAGAAACAGTATGTTTTTATATGCCCGAAAGAATTTCGGACATATTATGTTATACCCCCTGGCGTCCGTCCGTCTGTCCGTCCGTCCGTCAGTCAGTCCGTCCGTCCGTCCGTCCGTCCGTCTGTCCGTCCGTCCGTTAGCAATTTGGTTTCCGGAGCATAACTTAAGTTCCATTTGGCCCACAATATTCAAACTTCATAGGATGATTGTCCATATTGGGTAGAAGACCCCTATTGATTTTGGGGTCATAAGGTCAAAGGTCAAGGTCACTATGACCTTAAAACTGAAAACGTTAGCAATTTGGTTTCCGGAGCATAACTTAAGTTCCATTTGGCCCACAATATTCAAACTTCATAGGATGATTGTCCATATTGGGTAGAAGACCCCTATTGATTTTGGGGTCATAAGGTCAAAGGTCAAGGTCACTATGACCTTAAAACTGAAAACAGTTTCCGGAGCATAACTTAAGTTCCTTTTGGCCCACAGTGTTCAAACTTCATAGGATGATTGTCCATATTTGGTAGAAGACCCCTATTGATTTTGGGGTCACAAGGTCAAAGGTCAAGGTCACTATGACCTTAAAACTGAAAACAGTTTCTGGAGCATAACTTAAGTTCCATTTGTCCTACAGTGTTCAAACTTCATAGGATGATTGTCCATATTAGGTAGAAGACCCCTTTAGATTTTGGGGTCACAGGTCAAAGGTCAAGGTCACTATGACCTTAAAACTGAAAACAGTTTCCGGAGCATAACTTAAGTTCCTTTTGGCCCACAGTGTTCAAACTTCATAGGATGATTGTCCATATTTGGTAGAAGACCCCTATTGATTTTGGGGTCACAAAGTCAAAGGTCAAGGTCACTATTACCTTAAAACTGAAAACAGTTTCTGGAGCATAACTTAAGTTCCATTTGTCCTACAGTGTTCAAACTTCATAGGATGATTGTCCATATTAGGTTGAACACTTCTACAGATTTTGGGGTAACAAGGTCAAAGGTCAAGGTCACTATAACCTAAAAACTGAAAACAGTTTCCGGAGCACAACATAAGTCCATTTGGCCTACAATATTCAAACTTCATAGGATGATTGACGATATTGGGTGGAAGACCCCTATTGATTTTGGGGTCACAAGGTCAAAGGTCAAGGTCACTATTACCTTAGAACTGAAAACAGTTTCCGGAGCATAACTTAAGTTCTATTTGGCCCACAGTGTTCAAACTTCATAGGATGATTGTCCATATTGGGTAGAAGACCACTATTGATTTTGGGGTCACAAGGTCAAAGGTCAAGGTCACTATTACTTAGAAATTGAAAACAGTTTCTTGAGCATAATTTTAGTTCAATTTAGCCCACAATATTCAAACTTCATAGGATGATTGTCCATATTGGGTAGAAGACCCCTATTGATTTTGGGGTCACAAGGTCAAGGTCACTATTACCTTAAAACTGAAAACAGTTTTCGGAATATAACTTAAGTATCATTTGGCCTACTGTGTTTAAACTTCATAGTATGATTGTCCATATTGGGTAAAAGACCCCTAATGATTTTGGGGTCACAAGGTCAAAGGTCAAGGTCACTTTTACCTTAGAATTGAAAACAGTTTCTGGGACATAACTTAAAGTTCCATTTGGACCACAATATTGAAACTTCAAAGGAGGATTGTTATTTGAAGGAGGTAATACTTTATTTTAGTCCCATGTCTTACAAATGCTTCATCTTTACTAAAAAAAAAGCACTTTCGGGCATATAATGCTCCGCCTAGCGGTGCTCTTGTTTCCTTCTGTACAAGAACAAAAAAAATAACGTGCAACAAGTCGTCTTAAATATTTGCGCAAGATATTTAAGCAAGAATGTAAGCAACGTTTTGTTTTCCATCACACTGCAAGTTATTGTGAAATAGATAAAAAACACATAAAAACAATGAAAAGAAATACCAACATGGCAGAGCGACATTAACTAACCGCATTCCCTAACAACACTCACATACAAGGACTTTTTTGCCTTACAAATATTTAGGTTTGTGCAATATATCGCGATATATTTGATATCACACTATTTTAAATGGCAATTTTATATCACAATATGTTTTTAGATATCGCGCTATATCTAGGCTATGGACGTTTAACAAAATACCTTTAATTATATAAAAGATACTTAACCTATACATATAGCTTATTTTCAACTGTCAATTAGCATAAAATTGTTTAAACGCCTTCACTTCCAATGTCTTTTTACCAGGATGTGAAATAATTGTAAGACGGTCACGCATGTATATTTATTTGGACATAATATTTATCGATGAACTCTTTCACTTAAGTCAATATTATGTAACTTAAAGTCTTATCTTTCATTTTCCGGCATTTTAAATAGTACACAATACACAGCAATATATTGCAAAATGTTTGTAAAAATAGTATTATACTGAAATATGAATTTCCTTTGAAATACTCAGACAAACTTATATCTATAGGATATACTTTGCTTATGTGTCTTAAATGTCCTGAACAAAACACAATATTGAAAAGGTTACTGTTAAAAATAACGATCGCAATTTAATATCTAGTCAACAACAACAACAACATTAACTTTATTAAGCTCAAGCCATGATAACAAGCATGTGAGCATACAGCGAATAATTCAAACAAAAATACCTTGTGAGGCCACGTGACAGATTGTTTGCTTAACAGGGTTGACAATAGTGATAGTGTGTTTCTCCATTTATTCTTTTGAAAAGGACTATAAATTCTTGTCTGGAAATGTTCTATTTTGAATTCGTTTATTGGGTGGCTGAAACTAATTTAATAATCTACACGTTTTAATAGTTATTTGAATTTTAAACACTATTAACACCATTTTATATTGTTTTTAAAAGAAACAGAGTTTATTCGTATTGTATTTGTGCAACCTGAAGTAAATCACTGCATCGAAACCGCGCTATACCCAAAAGGGTAGTGTGTAAAGCCAGGTAACTTCGCGTAAAATGTGTTAAGTAAGATAAATTAATTAATAGATGATTATCAACGAATGGTTAGTTTAAATATTCAAAAGATGGATATAAAATGTTTCGAAGCATCTGGAAGTATTCACCATTTGATCATAAAAGTATCAGTTTAGCAAATTTAGCAGAAGACTGAGAAATGTCATAACCTGATAAAGTCACGTGTCTTCATAGAAGTAGAACATGTAAACATCAATTAAATAAGAATTTCCATAGTTATTTTATACTCGTGGAAAAGGATTAATTTGATTGTATACATGTACAACTGATAAACTACATCTATATAGGCATATTGAATCAATATAAATTCTGTTACTATCAACATTCATCGTGAAATAATATTACCGGTATTAGTAAAGAATGTTAATGAATACTTATTAGTAGAGGAAATGGGATATTATAGCTTTATAAGATCTTATTTGATTTTTTTCAGGAGAAAATCTGAGAAAACTATTTAATTTTCTTTACAAAAACAATACTTTTATCAATCAAATGTCACTTGACTTATTTGTATCAGTTATATATCATTTGTTTGAGATAAACTATATGATACTGTCTCATGTATCTTTGTCTCGCTGATTCAATAAAATTGTAAGGATAGAGTGCGCTCGTGTTGATATTATTAAGTGTTTACCGATTCAACAAATTGTCAGCGTGTGTGAGTGTGCTAGCGTTTTATAGATAAATGCTGCACCGTTAAATAGTAGCGATAATGTTGCACTTAATTGCTTCATATGAACACAGACATGTGACAGTTCAGCTTCATATAATAACATAGCGCTTTAACTTCTTTGTCCTTGAATGTTTTTGTCGCTTTAACTTATTGATTGCAACTTCTAAGTTTCGAATTATTGCAACAGATGTGTTAACTTTAATAACAAAAGGATTATTGCAGTTCTAAAGAATATGTGTCAACAATGTTATGTTAAATGTCATCGTACCAGCATAATTTGTATAACACGTTATGGAATTATATATCATAAAAAAGGTATACGTACGGCTTGAATTGTTAAATGGATAAAGGTTGGAATGTGAAATTGACTGAAATAAAATGTGGTTGAACAGTCCGTAAATGTCGTTTTTTCCGGTAAATGCAAGACAAGTATCGTTTATTCGTATGAGAGTAAAGGTAACAAACAGCTGCAAATGATTTTTATCATAATGTGCTACTACAATAAAAGATGGTGACCTATTTGTTTTACTTAATATATGAAATGTGTGTGTTTTTTAAAACAGCATCGTTCTTATAAATAGTGAAAATATGAAATCGTTTTGACATGAGAGGAAATAAGTGCTCTATTAAAATTATATTGTCATGGAAAGTTAACGTTATCTTTGTTTGTGTGAGGAGTACGTCCACCTAATAATTGATATTTTTGGAATAGAATAATTGTGTTGTGTTATTGAAACTAGATATCATAATGAAAAGAGTGTGAAATATATTATTATGTGAAATATTCCTACGTAATATTGTTAAGAAAATAACAATAGTTTCATTTTTTTTGCGAAAAGGGGCTTCAAAATGCATCAATTTCATAATACAAACAGTTATAAAGGTGTGGATACTGCAGCTTTAAAGAAGTTTGGTCGAACCTGTGCAAAAACTCCTTCAGTAGTCGGTCTTCAACTGAGAAAAATTCGAGACCCACAGATTATAATAATTCGGAATAAATATACGAAGGAAATCGTGGATTTAGAGGTAGGTTTTCGCTTTTGCTAGACGTATGTAAGGGAGGGGGCAGGGGTCTCTAACCGATCAATGATGTTTTATATTACACAATATTTAATACCAGCTTGTATTTAATACCTGTAATTTTGGTCCTTCAGAGTCATTGGAACAACTATACCTTTATTTAAATACACGATACTACCTTGGAGTATGTAAATACGCGTGTGCTCGTGATTGTATATTCATCTTTTATTAGCAAACCAAATTTGAAAGGTTTGTTTGTATTTTCGTAGATTTCATGCTATTGATAAATTTCTGTTTCCTAAAGTTTTTTACACGTTATATCTCGTTATCTGACTGATGACGGTATGATTTTCTTTAGACATTGGTTACTTCCGTTAATAAAATGAATTAATGGATTTAATATATAAAATAAGTATCGTTTAAAAAAATAGAAATAGGAAAAAGTGCGCAGGGATAACCGTGAAAGAATGATTCCAATCGGACTTAGTCAAACTGTTTGTCAAACAGAGTAATTCAACTGTTACTTATCGATTTTGTTGCATATGTTAATGAAATATTTATCTTATATAATTACTAGGTTATTTTTACAATGTTTGCATAATTGGTGTTTTATGCAGAATATCAAATACATGTTTTGACATAAGTGTTTCTTTTTATATTTTCTTATAATACGTGATACTAATACAAAGTTCAAGCCGTTGATTGCTTAACCGATAATCAGATTTCATTAAGATATCTGTATCATTTAGCATCTAACGAATAAAAAAATATAATATGTAAGAAGAAGATATCTTTAACGTATAAGTACCTTAAAGTTACATGAGTAAATGTTAACTGTTCATGTAAAATACAAAACAACTTTACATTTTGTCATTTTTTATTTATTTTATTATAACGTTGCCTTAATAATCAATAACCCCCGCGACCCACATAAATATCTAAAAAATCCGTCAGAAGTTGTCGGTAACATTCTATTTTTAAAAAAAGAGTGGGGCATTCTATTTACATTTAAGGAAGTTTTAATATTTTATACTTAATGTAAGTCATCATCAGTTATTGGTAAATGGCCAAAAAAAAGTCACTCTTTCAAAATATGTATTTTGGCTCATCTTGACAGTTAAAAATAGGCATAATTTTTGTCACTAAGTATTTGACCAATCTTAAAAAGTTAAAAGCAAAAATATTTTTCAGAATTACAAAGTAAAAATGATCAGATAGCGTTTATACTAAATATTCATAATGCAGTACAATAAAATTGTTTCCTCCGTTTATGGTCTTTCTTCGTTAAAATATTTTTGCTGCGAAACTGAAATGATTGCATATTACATATCTAGTTTTAGTATTTTATGAAATTTTAAGCAGAAAGGGGATGGTCCATCTGGCGGAAATAAATAATAATTGATAGTATAGTCGGAAGGAGAAATCTAAGGAAGATTCATATAACAAACCTTTGTTTAGTTATCGTTTTTTTTTTCTATACATCAAAAGAAAAGACAAAGTTCTGAACATAACGTAATATTTAGTTAAGGTTGAGGTTGAGTAAGAGAATTGCAATATATTATTTGAATCAAGATATGCTTCAAACGGCGATTACCTATACCTCTCTTTTATCAACGTTGTCATTAAACCATCATACCAGAAAGAAACCTTATAACGTTTTGTAATAATGATCTTCATAATTGAAACAATATGATGGAAGTATTTAAATATGAATTGTTATAATATACAGCCAAATAATATGTCAGTTGGCTGACGGTTATGGACAAAATACTACATAAGACTAAGCATTCAGTTTATATCTTGATGCTTATTATGATGGTCTTCAGTGCAAAATATAGCAAATTTGGGAGTGTCTCGTTTCGTTCGAAAGAATCGTCAATCTTAAAATTGTACATGTACATCCCTATATCATTGTGTAATTTTTTTATCACAAATAGTTAATTTAAGAATAGTTTGGCCTGTTATCTAATAACATATCATGGGTTTATTGCCTTGTATAATTATTCAAGTTCTAATACAAGATGAACTCGGTAGCATGTGAAACAAATGGTCAAATTTGCATAAACTGTTTTCAATAGCGTTAACCATTCATTTAAACGTCGCGCCTATTTTTAGGCCAAAGTTGGTATAGATAAACTTGTAATTGTTTGAATACACAAATTGTCGCACATGTTATCAATTAAATCGCTATTGATAAGGCTCGATATGGGTATTAATATGTAGTTATTGTCAATTTCTTATTTTGGGAACATACGATGAAAAATGTATAAGAATGCTGTAACAAAATGAAAAACATGTAGACTAGAATCATTCTCCATATATAACAAATTTGAAAAATTTGAAAATTTTACAATTTCTGAACTTTTAGGCGGATGTAGTTCTGAGTTGTTTTTATTATTTATACCAGACAAAATATTCCTTTATATTTGTTGTATGCATTAGAAATATTCAAGACGTGAATCTAAGTGTATAAATACAAACAAATCGATACTGAAGAATATTCCGTTGAGAATTATAGACGTCTTGCGTTATTTATTGCAGAATATCATGCAATATTTATCAAGAATTATACGCTCGTTTATAGCATTTGTATTTGTTTAATAAGCGAGAGATAAAATAGTTATATGGGTTGTAAAGATAAGACTTTCTTTTAAAACGTGTATGTATGCACTAAACCATATTTCTTTCAAGAAAGCAGATCTCATTTTAAACTTTCGTCATAAAGTGCAGAGGTTTATTTAATGTCTAGCTTTTTGTGCTTATTTTCGAAGCAAACCTATAGAGCTATCCTTGCTTTAATTAGGTATTTTGTTTTGAAGTAGTCAAACATTATCATAAAGGAGAATTTGTCTATAACTTGAGTGAAAAACCTTTTAAATATCTTCGAATGTTAAGAAACAGAAGATTAAAAAATCAATTGTGCTCAAGAAATGCTTTCTTTAATTTCCCAATTTTTTTCTTTCTTTCTTTTTATACAGTATTTGTGTCCTGTCTAAGTTACTATAACGTTACTCATTAGCTAATAACCTGAATTATAGTTGTTTCTTTTTCTCTCTAAGAATTGAGTTATTTTGATTTAGTATATTGTATGGAAGTCAAAAAACCTCATTCTTTGCCTTGTGCTACCTTAATGACAAATGAGTTCACATAAAGCCTTTCTTTCTACACCATTGTTAATTACCTCATTCATACAACAATAATTGTGAAAAAAGGAATACTTTATGCGCAGTGAATAAAAGTTGTGAAACACAATTCATGCTCACTTTGCCTAGATATTAATTAAACGAAAGTGTCTTTAACAGCCACAGCAATAATATCATTCGGCAAATATGATTATATTTTAAATAATTATAGAATAATGCAATTTTTAGTCTTTATAGGCGACTAAACCGATGATTGAAATAAGACTAAAACATTATAAATTTATTTGATATGTACACAAAATATCAAAGGAAACTATTCTTTTTAGCAATAATTACATCTAAACACAGTGTTTTATGACGCGTAAATAAATCATTATCCCTGCAGCCAGTTTCACATAAGATATTCTAGACGGATGATATTAAGCAACATATATTGTTACATTAAACGTGAGACAAACGATACACCAGATCAAATGTTCAAAGTATTTCTTGATAAAACTTTGCAATTTATTAAATAATCTTAACATCTCATTCAAGAACAAATTTATTTGTTCTGCATTTACATCCTCTTTCAGAAGATTACCTAACAATCTTTATTTATTTTCAAAAACATTTACTACTACAATTCTATATAGAAATATTAAACTGTTTTAATTTGTTAATTATTGTCACGTTTAAGAAAACATTTACAAGGTCAAAATTTAGCATTTTTTTGCACGACAAATAAGTGTTGAATAAAATTTATAAATTGACATGACCTAACTTGGTTACTAACGCCAAGCACAACAACAATAACAAATGATTGGTAACGTTATTATTTAATCATAATTTTCCATCTATTTATAAAATATTGTCTGCGAATGATTAAAATCTTGTTGATATTTGCAGTCATATGATCTCTGAATACAATTTTTAATTCTAACTCACTTAATCCGTGTTGTCTGAACAACAACCTATAAAATTTAAATCTGTAAATATATTAATATACTTAATTATCTTGTAAAGACGTGATTTTATTTAGAATATCGTCTATGGTTATTAATATAGCATTTGTCAGGATTTACTTCTGCAAATATAATTGGAAAACAGAAATGAAAACGGTTTGTAAATATCATTTTGTTTATGCATAATGTTATTTATATGTATCTCAATACCATTACTGTTTATATAAGATTAAGGCTATAATTTTTATTTTATAATTTGGTTAATTGTTTGTAGGGTGGAAAGCTTTCACTTATATCTTAATTTTTTTAAAAGGTAATGAATATCCTAAAGGTACCTATCGAAGAGCAAAAATTTAAAAAAAAATTACATTATTGAAAAAGTATGACAAAGTATGTTTTTTCGTGTATCGGTCATATTTTATTTTTCGTTATATTAAGAAATGTGATACTTTTGTACGTGCTTTTTCAAAATATAAAACACAACAAAAGTCACGTTGTTTCAAAATTAAAAAAAAATAAATAAATTATGGAATAGAAATCTGAATTTTGGTGTTATTCAGAAGATGTCATATTGTGTTTCTTCTTCAAAATCGATTTTCAGATAAATTATGTGTTTTATTAAGACTTCTTGATTACAGCAATATTTGTGGTGCTTAACTACCTCATCTGAAAACATAAAGTTTGAACTTCCGTTTGTGTTTAATAAACACGCAAGTGATCAAGAAATGACGTTCGTCATTAAAAGTCCATTACAGTTAGTTAGAGCATTTAAAAAATAAATCGGTGCAATTTATCAGATACAACACAAAATGCAGTTTTACTGATTCAAGATAAATAAAGTGATTTATCTCTGAAATTGACTTTGACAAAATCGACAAATCCCTAATACATGTATAGTTATCTAACGCAATTATCATATCCAAACACTTAAAACTTGTGTTTGTTCATCATGGATATTCTCATTTTTATTTTTATTTCGTGTGTATAGCAAGCTGTTTCTTTACACTTTTTAGAAAATTTTGGTTCTTAAAACTTCAACAATCGATCGATCGATCTATCCATCCATCCATCCATCCATCCCATCGCACCCACCCTAGCATATTTACAGTTTAGCGTAGAATAAATCAGTCTATACATGCAATGGTTTTAGCTTTCACTTCGCTTAGCTCTATTTTTTTAAGATAAGGAATAGTTTGATACCGTGGAAACAAAACACATTTAAAATATCTATCTGTATATTTCCATAATAATGTGTACTAACATAAAATTTGTTCCCAAAGAACAGTTCCTAGTTCTAAGCAGGACAAATTTAGGACAACGGAGTAATGAGTAATAACTGACTTGTTTACAGTGACATCATAAGCCACTTGACACTCTTAAAACATCTCTAGCAAAACATTCCGTTACTATTGGTACAATAATTGGGATGGGAAAAATAAATGTATTTCTGCCCTAGAAGACGAAACGAAAGCATACATCTGTTTACATTATAGTTGCTCTTGGAAAGTAGAAATACGTTCTCACATTTAATGTTATTTGTCATGAAATGTTGTATGCATTTGAGGAGAACGTTTGGCTAATTCACTTTCTTCGGATACAAAGCGAATGTGGTGATCACACTTTTGCAACAATCGCTGGATTTTTCCCCTAAGTCATTTGTTATTTGTTACCGTACATAAGCTGCAGAACTACAGATAACTCATTACAAAAGCTTCTGGTATCTACAAAATTGATTACTCCTTTTAAATGTGTTTTGCTATAAAGTCAAAGTACATTTTCAACATCGTCCAAGTTGTGACCAAAAGTCAGACGAATTTTTAATCGTAAAATTCAACGGAAAAAAGTCATTTTATAAGACATTTTACTAGAAGTTGAATGCCATGTTCAGCGAAAATTATTCGTTAGATGGCATTTTAGGAATATCTAGGGGCAATTAGTGAAGGTAAAGTCCGCTCATATGATAAAAATATAGAACAGAACTTGTTTGAAATCAACAGTATTCTGTTCCAGTAAGTTGATTATTTAGTTGTGTTTTATCTTTTTTATTAATCGGATTTTCTTCTACTTGAATTGACGGTGTTAAAGTTCAGATGCAAAAGAAATAAAAAAGAAATTCAATTCTAAAACTCATAAAAATGATAGATTAAATGCAAATTTGCACGAGGATCTTTATTCAAATTGCAGCTCTGACCATTGCAAAATATTAGTTCCAATACAATGTCACTTGCATTTTTTAATTAAAAAATAATGTGTTTTGTTTGCACGATTTTATGTTTTCCTAAAAAGAACTCATGACATGTAACATCGTCCTCTGCAAATTCTGTTTCGACATGGCAATATATTTAATGAACCAAAATGGTATACCTTTTCACTAAATAAGGCTCTCAAGTGAATAGACAACTAGCGTTGAACGAGAATACACAATTATCTCAACCGGTCACTAAATTTGCTTATTTACTGAGGATAATTAAATGGAAATTCAGACCTAACTTCGCATATGAATCATATGGCATAAAGCAAAAATATAACTGGAATTGTATGATATCAGTTGAAAAACATTCTATTTTTATCTGAAACAGCTAGTTATCAAGAATGTTACTTAAATGTAATCTTAGTCGAAACGTATGTTTTATGTCTGAAGTTCTCGTGGTAATCGGCGCTAATAGAATTATAAAGCCATTAAAACATGAAGTTAATATGGAAAAGTCAGACAGTATGATAATTTGATAATCCCACGTTGACATTGTAAAAGTGATGATGTTAACGATTTTAGCTGAGAACGTAGTTAACTAGATATATAGTGCACTTAAACCAGTACGGTGATTTGTGCGGATGTTTTATAGTAAATCATACGCGTTTTGTTGTAATTTTGAAGTCACATTTTTGCATAAATTGTGTTTAACTACAGTATAAACATTATAAGAACGGTTCAAGAATTATTTCGATTCGGCATAACTACTGCGTCATTAGCCATTATTCGTTATATGTTAAAAATGTACGGATCGTGCGATATAATTCAAATTAGGTATTTAAGGTCCTAAATATCAAATCCTACTTTGATATCTCTTTTGTTTGATAGAACAGTTTACAGTAAATTTACTTGCTGCACATTGATTGATGTTTAGTGTAAACAGCAAACGTTTCTGCAGTTCCATCATGCAACATTAAACCTTCCACGCAGCAAGATGCGTCTGCTAATGGGCAAAAACAGTGCTGTACTTGTCGATTTCGACGTAGTTTAATTATGAATCAGCTATTATAATGACTCACTGAAAAAGTCAAATATGTTTAAACTGTAATTCAACAGCTGCTTAGTTATTTATATACACAGGTATGATACCTAGTCATTAGCTGTATGTCCAGAACTACATGTACAGTTGTCTAGACACTTTTAGAAAAAACAGGAAGTGTAATTAAATGTATCAATGCTTTAAAACTTCAAATCTCCATTGCATGTGTTTGATTCACCCAGCCCCTGTCCCATATGTATACTAGTTTTAGTTCTGTGCTTTTCTTTGGTGCTTAGTTTGTCCTTAGTGTCAGGATATTGTAGAGAACTTACCTGTTTCTTCGTCTCTCTGAAGTCGATTGTTTAATGGGAGCATTTTACATTTTACTGTCTAATATTATTTTTTCCAAGTATAACATATTTGTTGATTTCGGTCAATTATGTCATTTTTATCTTAAATTTTGTTTTTAAAATACAAAATGTAACTCTTGTTTTTCTTCAATTGGTAGTTGTCTTTAATTTTCTGAGCACTGTCCCAGCTAATCACCGAAGCCATGTGTTTTCTTTTAAAGTGCATTGCTTTGTTTTCAATCTGAGCTTTTGGCTTCAGTAATTTAAATAGTTTTGATCGAAAACACTTGTCAGTGGTAAGAAACTTGGGGAACCTTTATGCGTTATACAGGGACAACCGCGTAGGACATTGTTTGAGAATATGGTTCTATTTTCCCTGCGTTAACTAACCTTTTAAAGATAGGATGTACTGAAAAAAACACAGTTGATTAACATATTAGAGATATTACTCAACAACTTTCTCAAAATTGATATATTAAGATGTAAATAATATTGTTTCCATTGTTGTGTTACTTTTATCGTATCTTAACAGTACCATACTTATATTTCATACATTATACTTCAGAATGACCGGCATTTCAATGATATACGTTATTAATTATTGGCTTCGTTCAAGCTTTTGAAAAACTTTTAAGCACTTCAAATAGCCTGCAATTTATTATTTTAATCAGTCGATTTATTTAACAACACTCCGCTTAATTCTTTGAGGCAACATAGAAACAATTAAGTACTTATAAGATTATACTACAAAATTGTCTGTAATCTTTATTGATCACTGGGTCTGGTAATTAAAGCTTTGTTTGATCATCCAACAAAATGCAAGATATATCCTGACCATTCCTTCGGAATCTTTCCTAGACTTTCCTATTTTATTTCCAGATTAATGATATATCTCGGAGCAATTTAATACTGCTGAATGTTTACAGCGCAAAAAGTAACATATCAATTATTTACAGGCTACAGTCGCTGAATAGTTCAAAGGAACATTTTTGATAAGACGACAATTGTTTTGTTTTGATGTATGACATAAAAATCAGATCGCTAAAGACTTAATGCCTAGAAAATAATAAATATTTCTTTCAGCGTTAAATGTGAAATTATTTATGATACAAGTGGAGCAAATGTGTAGTTCTAAGTTACAAACGTCTTTAGAAGTTCTTCTAACAAACATTTTTGTAAGTAAAAAATCGGCCAATTGCTTCTTTTTTAAAATCATTGCAATTACGTTGAAATATGCATTTACTCGTAGATGATAGCGTTTTGTCCATATTCACTCAATAGATGTATACTATATTTAGAACAAGTGATTGTGGTTATTTGATATCAATAATTCAATATTATATCATACATTATCACGTACCGATCTGTCACTCTGATATATATAGACACTAACTAATTGATTGATAAAGTAGTCTTGATAGAACAGACATAATTTAATCAAAAAGTTGTTGTTTCGGCATTAAGAAAAACTGTTTGATGCACACATAAACAAATACCACTATTTATTTTGATGAAAATGATTACAGATATTAAACTTCTTCAAAACTGAATGATCATTACGCCAATGTATGTCACATTCACTATGTATATACTTTGTTTCGGTGTTCTAAATGAGACCAGAGATCAATACCAGTTTTTGGAAATTAATTATTAATGTGCAAGAACAAAATAGTTAAGAGGAGTAGTTGTTACAGACAATGGACCTTTCCGGTGTTTACAGTTTTATGTAAATTGGTTAACTTGTTATCCAATTGCTACACTGAGATAATACATAGTCGCTGGTTGACCTAGTTTGCACAAAAGCACATATGGTTATGTTTGTGATACTGTTTGTGAGCAGTTGACCTAGCAATGAATGGAAAAGATGTGGCTAAATGTTCCGCTACGACAAACCGGAAAGGTCCATATTAAAAAACGTATACAAGAAGATAATCCGATAGAAAACATTCTGGACAGCTTATTGGTTTGTTCATAATAATTGTTGAAAATTGTGGAAAGAAAAGTTATCGATTTGTCATACCTTTTGATATAGTACTAAACTCGACACATTATTGAAATACACTAAAAAGGAGACTATTTTTACGAGACTTGGTCTTCCGTTCTTATCATTTCCTTGAATATAAAACTGTATGATTTGTATTGTTTTTGTATATATGTAAATGTATGTATTCGGGTAAAAAATGTTTTTAAAAACTTAAAGTCGAGGAAACGACTTTTGACTGTAAATTATTACACGTATATTCCTTGAAGTGTATTTTGGGCACTAAACTACAAGAATCAAGAGAAACATTACAGCGACCTTATAATTAGTTAAATGTAAACTAGCATTCATTTTAGTCAGTCATAATTGCCCTTATATACTGCAAGCGATTTGTAAAAGAAATGTGTTTATACCCTCTATTTGAATCAGTAAAGGTCTGACGGTTTTAACCTTTGTAAATATAATGTAGAAATACTTGTTCTTAACTATTTCAGGTCCATAGGTTAAATAAATCATGTCATTGTGACAAACGTTCACGGTAAATAGTATTTTAAAACTAAAAGCAATATTATTTCTATCATCAGAGGAACAATTAAGCAATGAAAGTACTGAATTCTAGTTTCAGCAATTCATTTGCAAACATTGGCATCTTAACAGGTTACCTAATATCGGTTTCATTTTTGTTTTGTCTTTTAACTTAATCTAATGGAAGGTGTTATTCTTGGAATACACGGGAGAACAACCATTAAAGTTAAAATGTTCATCAGTTCTCCACGATAGTTTTTTTTTATACCAGAGCAGCTTTGTTTAATTGTTTCTGGGTCAGTGTCATTCTCAAACAATTTGTCTAACATAAAAAAAATGTATGCACCTAATATTATATTCGTATAAAATTGTTTCCGCTTGGAATGAATGACAATGAAATAATTAAAAACAAAATGAAGAAACCCGGAGATGAAATGGTTTAATTATAATAGTTTTCTATACAAAGTTTTAGATTAATCTTGATTTCAGCTATAAAGCATGGTAACTTTGGAAAATATTTAACATATACATTTATTTTCTTCTGCGCGTTTATTTTCTAGCATGCCTTGCTGTTATAAACATTAATGTTACAAATGAATTTAATAGTTAAAAAAAGTAATATACTGTCATTATAACTTGTCCAACAGAGCAAAATGGGCAAAAGATAGTATTATATGTGCTAAATACGAGTAAGTATTTTATTGGAAGCTGTAACACGATACCAAAAATAAAGAAAATTTGAATAATACAAACGACTGTATTTGCAGACATAATGGGTGTTTAAACAATTTCACTGATCTGTAAAATCAATGAATTAGTAGATCATTTACCCTGACCTGACAACAATGATTATAGTTTCATTTTAGTTCAAAATAAATAACAGGCTATCAGCTACCATTTGGACAGTTCGCATATTTTATGTCATATATGTCTCTTTAATAGTACCTTTTAAAGACAATGTATATCATGAACTTACTGAGATAAAAACGTGCTTAACATGAAATGAAGATTTGACAAGTATTAATGATACAATTAATTATATATGTCTTCAATATAATTCGTTACCAGACGATTCCAAAATTTGGTATATTTAGGATTTCTGAAGGAGATTAACTTAATAACCCTCACGTCTTGATAGAGTACTAATAGTTCTACATAATAGGAACGAAAGTTGATTATGCTAGAATTTGTTATGAAAGTGAAAATTTAGAATAGGATATTAAGAGAAATGAAAGAAATGTTTTACCCTTAAATCACATATCAAATTTATTCTGATTGAATTTTGCACTCAACTATTTATCGATTTAGGAAAACAGATCGTCATCAGTTTCCAATGAATACTTTGAACTGTTTTGTCATGACTATTTCCTGTAAACAAAACGTGTTTAGAACACTAGACGATGAAATGTGTTCTTTTTATTTATTTCACGAAACCATGCTAATTACAATTCGTAATGGATTGAACATCCTTGAGAATAATTGCTTTCTTTGGTCTTAATTTATGGAAACAAGTGGAAATATTTCACAAACATATGTATTTTAAAACTATCATGAATCATTCTTTCCTTATACAAAGTGCATGTTAAAGCACATTTCTTATTTTAATATATCTGTCATAACTACATCTTTTCAAAGATGAAAGAACTAAAACACTCAGAAGAAGGAGGTCTGCCTAAAATTGATATAAACACTCGTATTTTTACTCGTATATATCGACTATTTCGTTCTCTTTTATTGTACAAGTTAAATAAGATAGAAAAATATTCATCAAAAAAATCATTAGAACGCATAACACTCTTGCCGGGATGGATTTTATCCTTACCAATACCTGTAGAGTGTGCTTTGGTTATAGTTAGTCATTATAAAAAAAACACTAGCAATCACCAGAAACATTATTCAACGATAAAAAAGGGTTTTAAAATAAACATTTCAAATAAAATATCTCTTTTAAAATGTTATTCACATACTCGCTATTCTGGAAATGTTAAGAGTGCGATAAGTAATAGAAAGAGCATCGAAACACGAGGATATCTTATTTGTATGAGGGGGCGAACCCCCCGAGTATAAATCAGATTGCCGAGTGTTTTGATGTTCTTTCTATTACTTATCGCACTCTTAACATTTCCAGAATAGCGAATGAAATGAACCAATCAATGGGCATGCTCTGGAGTGCGGGTAACTAATACCTGCACTCCAGTTAACATGCTGTGCATGTATATGTATACGATTTAACTCTGTCACATTTTCAACAGAAATGTCCCCAAACTATGATACAAGCAAGTATATGTGCAGTGACAAGTAAACGTAAAAAATGTTGTAAAATGTTTTTTTAATCTTTTAAATGGAATTCTTCAGACAGTTTGCATATTTAGCGTTAAGCCATCGACACGTGTCACGTTTTTGTAAATATTTTTATCATTGTGTAATATGCCATGGACAATATAATAATATCTATTTAAATATATTTTGCTGCTTCTAGAAGACCAATAGTTAAGAGAGAGCGTTCGTGTTATTATTGGATGTTTACCAATTCAACAGATTGTCTGTGTGCGATAACGTTTCGTGGATAAATATTGCAGCATAAATAGCAGACTGCAGTATTACTTAAAGCATCAGAACAGTAACAGCGACTCTTAAAATTTAAAAGTAAAAGACTCCAATCTTTGTTCTCGGATGATTATTTAATTCGGATTATTGATTGTTAACTTGTGTTGAATCATAGCAAGTGGAATGTTATAACCAATGATGCATTCATGGTGAATTTCTGGTAAATTATTTGTAAACAGTTTATGTTACAGTAAAAGTCTTAGAATACAAATGTTTAGCAGAGTTCATGAAACGGAATATAAGCATGCAATATATGAAAGGAAACGGTGTGATTTCGGGAATATCTAAATGAAATAAAACGGTTGTCCCCAGTCCGTGTCCTTATTTCTTCAACGTTATGAAAGCTGTGGATTAAAATCTGGCGATGGTTTTTTCGTCATTAGTCGTTTTTTCTTCGAGCAAATGTGTTACTTTCATATTTCTTATATACGCAAACGCGTGTAAGTTATACGTTTTGTCTTTGTGTATTTAACGTGTCACCTAAACTGTAAAATTATTGTGTTCCGAAGAGTGTAAACACAGCTTTGGGAGAAACAGAAATGGTGATGCAAGTGAAAATGTGTATGTTAACATATAAAGTCATGGGAAGATTAACGATATATTTATCT
Organism: Ruditapes philippinarum; assembly: GCF_026571515.1. Taxonomy (NCBI): domain Eukaryota; kingdom Metazoa; phylum Mollusca; class Bivalvia; order Venerida; family Veneridae; genus Ruditapes; species Ruditapes philippinarum. The sequence goes on from NW_026865641.1 coordinate 33,573, forward strand.
GAGCGTGTGTACGTCCGTGATTATTGATATCATTTAGAGTAATATGTTATACCATTCAAAGTTAAATATGATATGTAATTATATCAAACAAAGTAGTAAAACAGAATAATGCATGTGAAAGATTAATGCAAAATAAATTTCTGTAAAATATATATATAAAGTAAGGAGGAAAGGAAAATTGGGTTTAATTTCAAACAGCAAGGCTTAAAATGCATCAATTTCATAATACAAACAATTATAAAGGTGTGGATACTGCAGCTTTGAAGAAGTTTGGTCAAACTTGTGCAAAAACTCCCACAGTTGTCGGTCTTCAGCTCAGGAAAATTCGAGACCCACAGATTATAATAATTCGGAATAAATATACAAAAGAAATCGTGGATTTGGAGGTATGTTAAACTTGTTATTTCTAACCATTGATGTTTTTATTTTGTTATCTTAATTTCAGGCTAATCAGTCATTAAAACTATTATATCATTATTTTTTACTCGACTGTCTCCTTTGAATTTCATTTGATTTTAATTAAATTTGGATATTAAGATAAAAGAAAGATTATGCTGATTTGCAGAAAGGATATTATATGCATATATCTTTCAATGTAATATATCAGGTTTCTCTTGATCGAATAATGTATTCATACAATCATTTTGTTGATGGGTTTTTGGTTTAAAATCAAGTAAACGGGCATTGTTTGTGCTATTATGCCAGACGACTACTAGTAGAATTAGTTCAATCCGACATCATAATGATAATGTCGACAAGAAAAATTGAACTGTAATGTTGATCCCGATGTTAAACAATTAAATTATTAATTTCATACCACTTTTTTCAGTTTAAAAATGATTTAATAAATTACATTTTAGAAAAATAATCAATTTTAATATTTGATTCAAATTACTAGACGGAAGCATGTTATTTTTTCTAAATCAACGTTGACTTTCCTTTAGTGTCTAATAGACACGCACAAAGTCTACATTAACAAGTAAGTAATGAATGGTATTCGTCATTAAATGTGCATTACAGTATCTTAGAAAATAATTATAAAATCGATGCCGTTTCACAGATTCTAGATAAATACAGGGACTTATCACTAAAATTGTCTTTGTATCACTTCCACAATAGAGTTTTTTTTAAATTACAGCTTCGGTACCTCATTTTAGTATTTAAAATCGCAGTGTTTGCTTGTAAATGTTTCTTATCTAAATACTTAGTATTATTTTGCATTTGCGTGAACATTTGTACCTTTAAAGCTTTATTAATATTGAACATAATTATTTTGTATATGTAAAAAATATGCACCGAATAGTAAATATCAATGTGTTGGTAACATTTTAGGAATAAGTAATAATTACTTTGAATTTATATTCCGTATGTCATTGTACTCCAGATTCATCTTCAGTAATTATAATTGTAATATATAAAACATGTAAACATATTGAAGGTCCATTAAACTTCGAAAATGCTTTCATTTGTCTTAAAACAAACATTTTACTTTTATTTTTAGTGTAAACAATCATTTTGTTTTTATTTTCGGTGTCCTGATATAGTTTTTCTAAAAGTTACTCATTGGCCAAAGACCTGAACCGTTTTTGTTTTTTTTTTTGCATTTTAGCAGTTGGTAATATATGGTGATAACTTATTTTGTAAGAAAGTCAAAGTACCAGTTTTACTTTTATCACAACTAATTTAACATTAAATGCTATTTTTCCAGGTGATCTAAGTACATGATGGCAGTATTATAGAAACATAATTATTTGAACTTTCAACAAAAGGAAACAAATGTTCTTTTCTAATGCTTGATATGCCTTTAACAATACCTTACCAATAGATTCCCTCATTAGAGGAAACGTATCATAACACGATCTTCCATATTTAATTTAATTCTTGTATATTTTAAGAAATGTATCATATAATACATTATGTGTTGTCTTTTACTTTATTTGTTCAAATCTTAGAGGATAAGGAATAAATCAAGCCGTTGAGACAAAACACACAATTAAATGTCTTGTGAAGGATGAGACATCTTTCTTGAGGACGTTTTAATAGATAAAACTGGTCTCAAATGTATATTTCTTAGTTCTTAGCGAGGGAAAATCAAATACAACATATCCTTATTTAGATGACTAATTACATTCTTTTTATAAGTCATTCGTAGTATTTTAAAGAAATCGGTTAAAAACAGCATTATATTATCGGTACAATATTAAAGAGAGCGAAGTATACTTAGAAGAAAAATGTAACGCTTAGTGACATAATTAACCATCATGGAATAAATATACGTACATACATCTACAATAATTGTAAACACTAGGAAGTTTATAAGAACTGAAAAACTTTTCATGAAATAAATTGAATGTTAAAAATTCCATGATGTAATACCTGTTAACTGTACAAACTTCTTGTGTCAATAAAAAAATATTTGTGTTAAATTTTTTATTATTTTTTTATTGTACGGATACAAATACACACAATATTTTTCCATCTATCCACCTCCTGGTGATTTCATGTTTATATATATCATAGGATATAAACAGCTAATTTTGTGTCATTTTTAGTTTTGCTGAACACTTCAAAACTTTTGTTACAACGAGTCCAATAATTTATCTCTAATTACTAAAGAAAATGGTTGCAGAAGATGTTATGACTGGTTAAGGCACGGAATAATGTCTGTCATTTCACAAAGGCAACTATAATAAATTAATGTTGAACCGTACAAAATCTATTTGAAGGCTTCATTACTTCAATAACAAGCCTTAAAATGTTCACTGACTTTGTAAAACATTTTTACATACGAAAGCGTATTTCTATAAAGTATCGTTTGATGCCATTTGTCATGAGATGCTAATTTACCTAAAACGAGAGTGTTTGGTTAATTTACTCCTTCGCATACAAAGCAAATTTCGATATTAAACCTTAGAAACACGCTAACAATGTTCCTTAATTTGTTTCTAATTAGATTCTTCATTTATTTAACTGCAGTTAAGACGATTCGTGACATTACAATTTCGTTTCATCTAAACAAATTTTATAACTCTCTTTAAAATTGTTTTACTACTTAATAGGAGTGAGATTATAATATAGATCTTCAGACTTCTTTCTGGATTTACAACCGCAATTCGCAAACGAAAGTCAGAACCAATAAATGTTTATTGGTAAAAGAAACGAACGAAATACGTATTTGAACGCTGCATTTTGTGTTTTACGTTAACATTTCTTTAGATGAAGTTGTAAGAAACATACTAATAAGTAAGATGTATCAAGTCCCTGACATGTTTTCCTATCTTTTGACGTGAAAGTGTTTCTAATATATTACAATATAAAAATAATCTAGTTATCAATTAAAAAATCATTTGACGTTTTTTGTTTGTTTGTTTGCTTGTTGTTTTTTAAGTTGGATTTTTTAACTTCGACGTTTATTACGATAAAATACATGTATCAGCTGATTAAACATTATGAATTATGATTGTGATGCACCTGCAAATCTAGATAAATTATGATTTAAAGGTTGATTTCAAACTTTCATTATATTTTATGTTTAAGACATTTGTCTCCTTAAAAATGTACTACTTTAAAGCTAGTCAACTTTTAAGAATCGATATTCTGTTACTGCTGAAATATCTTTTACTTTTAAAATAACGATTTCGTGATCATATTTTGTTTAACAGAATGTTAGTGTAAACCGTTTTAAAAAAACAATTTACATCGATAGATAGCAGACTACAGTATATCTCATTGTAAAGAGTTTGTTTTTCTTGCTTTCTGGTAAACATAAAGTTGACGGAAATAGTGAAAAAATAGAGAATTTTACTGTTGCTTAGCGAATACTTATGCAATTTAATGATGTAATATAAAACTTTACCCGCAACGTTTAAAACGTTTGGTTATTGACGAACAGTGTTGTTCTGGCATTTTTTGACGGCAAATTTTGCTTCAGAAACGAATGAATTTGTACATTTTAGAAAGAAAAACATTAATGGTATAATGTTTAAATAATGGTTTAAGGGCTTGTTAGATGAGAAAAAGTGCTTAATGTTATGTTTTATTTCTATAAAAATGGGATCTTCTTTATGATAATTCTTGTTATGATAATTATCATACCGCAACTAGTGAAATATTTATTTTCATACCACTTAATGAAAATAAATCCCATGTTTTTAGCAAACATTTGAATATCCCCTATAAAATACTTTCTTTTAATATGTCCGTCCTGAAATACAGACGGTCTAATTATTTGTTCATAATTCTGATGATTCATGATTCAGTTGCTAGGTTTCTTTTAGATTTTATAATGAGATATCATCTTAAAATGTATAACCTCGCCCCATTATGTCATCTTAACCTCTCATATTCTGTTTTTTTTTAATAGCTCTTACAGTTCTTTCGCTTGTATCAAGTATTTTGATGTCATGATTACATGAATAGCCGATGCCTTTAAAGTGTTTTTTCTTGTTTTCTATATGAACTTGTGGTCTGAGCAATATAAATGTTTTGATCGATAGAACAGTAATAGTTAAAAACACTATTTATAAGAGCCCATGTCGAGATAAGACATCGTTTGTTTATTCAGGTCTGTTGCCCTATATGAGCGTATGTTTAAAACGTAGCCACTGCTGTTTGATACAGATAAAAATGTATTGATAGCTTTAGCTTAAGCCCGTCATCTTTTTCCGATTGTCAAGCGCAATCTAGTAGAGCAATTTATTGTATTACTGTTTCGAGTACCAAAGACAATAACGTAAGTCTTTGTAATATTGATATTGAACTGCAATTGATTAATAAACACTATTATCATACACGATGTATGAAAATATATGTTTAAATAATGGACTGATAATTGTTTTCATGCAGAATGTTATAGTTTCGTCATAGATACCTTGGGGTGTTTTTTTTAAAGAACGTATCAGTTATATATTGCATACGTTATAAGTTTACATTATGTTAAAAAAATACTCACTTTTTAACTGTTCCTTAAGGACTAAGGAATTAATAATCCCGATAGACAAGAAAAGTTATAACAACAATTACGAAACATTTTTACAACTGTCTCACATCTTGTGACATTTTCTTACGAGAATACAACAAAACTAAACATCTTGTGACATTTTTTGACGAGAATACAACAAAACTTTGGTAAGGGAAAGGTTTCATAAAAGTCACAATACTAAACACTCGTTTTGATACAATTTAAGTGTCTTAATATCCCCTGGATCAAATATTGTGTTCTTTAAATTTGTCTACAAGCCATATTACAGTTCATCAACAGTTTGTTTACATTGTTAAATTTACATGAACTTCAATATTATCACTCCATTTAGTTAAAAAGAAATAGAAATATATATATTCTTCCTTAAAATCTATACTTTAGAATTATATAAATATAAAATCCAATTAAATGCATGTACAGTTCACAACGTAGTTAAATATGTGTTTATCTTGTTTATTTCTATTCTCTTTTATAAAGACATAAATTGTGATTGATTCAGGCTATATTCAGAATAAATAAGGACGATAGTTTGATTTCAATCATTAACGGCAATTTCATGACATTATCACAGCATCGTGTTATCACTTTGAACTATATTTAGAAAACTGATGTCAGTGCACTTTGTCAGATATGGAAAATTCAATTATTCTTGTTTTTTCTACATCAAATGATATTCTGGCCACATTGGCGTGAAAAGCGATTAACACGTATAACTACAATGTAGCTTTGTTTGTATCAGTACTAGTTTTGGTTCAATACCAATAATTTTATTTTGAAAATAAAAAAAAAAACAGTACCGTACATGTACCTTCAAATTTTCACTTTTGCTGCATACGCAATGTCAAACGACAATCCAAGATGAAAAAGTCGTATAGTTTAACAGGTCAGTACTGTAGCTATTTTGAACGAATTGCGTGCCTGGTCAAAATCTAATCCTGTTGTTTAATATTTAGTTAACTGTGAAACAATACAATTATCTTACGTCTTAAAATGAACATTTACACTTATAAGAACATATGAACATATACTAACTGTAACAACTACATTTCCATTTTGAACAACATCTCATAACATGGGTTTACCTCTTTCAATATTTTGTGTAAACCTTAGTAATGCCTCGGTATAACAGTACCAGTAGCACATTTTTGGACGGCATAACAGTACCCGTAGTAGCAAATTTTTGTTGTGAGCAAAACGAGTGCAATACGTAATCCAGTACCAGAACCAATAATGCATTTCTGCTTCCAACACAATTTAACTATATAAATTCTTTTACAACTAAATGATATTGATTTGTGCTAATGTTACATATCACAGCAATATAATTCTGATAATAATATCAGATTCATCTTAAATATCACGTGATCGGTATATACAGAGACACATAGATTACAATGTTATCCGAATTTTAAAAGGTCATTTGCACAATACACACATAATTAGAATATATAAATCTTTTCTTATTGAAAGCAGTTTAGAAATATGCAAGGCATTACGAATGATTATAAAACATTCAATCAAATTATTAATTTATATTTCATGATCCTATAACACATTTTTATGGTTTTATATTATAAATATAATGCTCAAATGAAGATTTGTCAATATTGTAAGTTCCAAAAAGCATATAAAGATATTACCGAATTTAACATTTCATGTAATTAAAAGGAGGTAATTACAAATTTATTTTCTATAAAGTCTAAGTCCAATTTTCAATAAGAAATGAATGCATATATTTTAATGATTACATATAATGTACACAAATATTTGCAGTACATATTTTACATATTCTTCATTGTTTGAAAATTGTTTTATGAAAATAATTATATACTTATATAAAATTTCAATTAAGTGAGGTATACAACCTCAATTACAACATACAGGATCTTTAAGAATATGAAAAAATTACATGTAAGTATTGCTGAAAAAATCAAAAATAGAGCAATGCCTAGGAAGACAGTTCAACTGTAACTTGACGACCATGCATGTTGCATAGTATTACTTAAGACATCACTCAACAACGTGACGACATGGCCGAGTGGTTAACGCGTCGGACTAGTAATCTAATAATCGCTAGCCGCATGGGTTCAATTCCCGTCGTTGGCAAGTCGTTCTTTCCTTGAGCAAAAAACTTCACACTCATTGCTCAGTACTGGTTGGTTCCAGGAACCGATTCGAAAGTGTGTCTATAAGCTTATAGCTTCCTACATAATCGAACTAAAATAAGTTCTGTATCAACAAACAAGCTGTCTTTATAATGATGGATCGTAGTCTTAGATTGCCAAGCCAATATTTATCTGCTGTGCTTATACATAATATTATAAACAATTCATAATAGTTAGGAAACAAACTCATGTATTACAAACATATCCAAACAGCAAATGATGACCAGAATATGAACACTTTCTCTATGACTTCTATAATACATGCACAATGTAGTTACTTATTCTTACTACTCATTAGAGGATACGAAGGATGGGTCATATATGTAGTTTTTAGTATTTCTTGTTTATAAACATTTCCTTAACCATGCTTATTGTCATAAATGTACTTGTTCATCTTTCAGTTTGGGCAAAAACATTCGTCTTTATAACCGAATTTTTTAAAATAAGTACGAGGGATGATCAAAAATTATCCGGACTTTGTAAATGATTCTTTACCTGATAAATGAATTTACATCAAAATACACGGACAATAAATCGGAATCTTTCCCCTAAATGATGCAAAAAATACTAACAAGAAATATCAACAAATAAAAAAGTTATGCTTTTATTGGCATGTACATGTAAAGCAATGCGGCGCACGGTATAACTAAAAATTGACGTTAACGACGTCACAAGCGTATTGTCCTTAACGGAGCAGCTTTTTATTCATACACGAAGTAGGCCAATACGTGGTACACATGTTATCCACTGCCTATATATATATATCTGTACAAGTCGGTATCATATTGTATTGTAATAGAATGGATGATGATAAAGAGTCCCTTTAGTTACGCAAACTCCCGTTCTTTCATTCTATAACTTGATTGCTGGAAAATGGAAAAATCGCACATGCAATAAACTACATTATGTTTTACAAATAATGTGAAATAATGCTGCTGAATGATAATGTATCATACATACAAAAAATAAAAGAATAATACAACTAAGAACAACATTGTCATTATTTTAAAATAAATAAAACGCATAGCCGAATTTGAACCGTGACCGCTAAATTGTTTACACAATTTCTCCGTACGACTACTGCGTAAATTAATAAAATCATTTATACAATTGTAAACCAAGAATACAATAAATATAATTAATGCATTAACAATTATCATTTAGAAATCCTTAGAGATGACTGCACCGTCCCGTAGCTACTGTCGAATATCACTGACAATGTCCGCAGTCAATCGATTGTCATTTTTCAACGTCTCTGCGATTGACGTCACCAACGTCATTGAAAATTTCTTCTTTCTGTCTCTCACTTACTTGTTTTCTATTTCTCTACTACCCTTTCTTTATCCTTTATGCTTATCAAAATCTATGCCGTGGCTTCCTGGAACTTTTCTCTTGTTAGCCATAATCTTTTTCTACGTTTTAGACAGCTTCTCGCCTTACTTTTGACAAACTTTTCTTATTGATCGATTTCCGAGACATTCCAACGACATAGTATTAACACGAGTATTTCTTTAACAAGTGACGTTTGAGTTGCGATTGCAAATATAAATATGATTTAAATGAAGTTATTTTTTCTGACATCGTCAAAGATATGGTTCATGACGTTTTGGTGTATTTTGAAATCTAAATTAGCCATATTGTAAAATATACGCAGCATAAAGCGCCGTATGTCAACACAAATTGACGCACTGCGCCGGTCGTGCGTTACCATGGTTTTTGAATTCGCTGTAACGGAGAAGCTAGTTGAGTTATCAGATTAGATATAGCATCAGTTTACAGGTATTGTTTTCCGATTAAGTGTGATATATAACAATAAGTGATAGGTTGAACATTCTTCAATTGACAGTCACAGTCCGGTTTATTTTTTATCATCCCTCGTACATACTAAAAAGCGAACAGTGTTAACAATGATAATACGGCTCGAGTGTGACGGCTGACCATGATCTGCAATGGTTGTATAGGTAATTTCTGTTGTCGCCAGCAAGCTCAGTGTCAAAGGACCATAAACACTAATAGCATCATCATATTTCTTTCGTTGTAGTATTTTCAGTGCATTCTTAAATTGGTATTTTGCTATCAAATTCTTCTATTCCAAAATAAATATAAAACATTATCATCATTATTATTATTATTATTATTATTATTATTATTATTATTATTTTTATTATTATTATTACTATTATTATTATCATCATTATTAATAATAATATTATCATCATCATCAACATTATTAGTATCATTATTCTTTTTATTATCATGATTATTATTAATTTTATTATTATTATTATTATTGTTGTTGTTGTTGTTGTATCATGTACAACTCTCTGTCAAAAAAGTAGCATCTGTTTTAATGAAGAATACCCAAATTATGAATTTTAGACGAAACCAAATAATAGTTTCCTTTCATGTTCAAGATTAACTTATGGTTCAATTTTAAAAGACTGGTAGGAACGTGAACTGTTCTCTCTATTCGTTCAGTTTGTTTGTTTGTTTGTTTTTGGGTTTTACGTCACATCGACACAGTATAGGTCATATCGCGACGCCTTTAGTTTAATCATATTTTATTGCTATATACATGTATATACAATACAGATACAAATTTTATATGTATTCTAAACAGCAAAAGCAAACGGGTTGGGCGTTTCCCGCTTTTTCTAGTAAAAGGGAAAAACCCAAAGGGGGTTCCGGGGCATTATTTCAGGCACGAACGGGCCAAACCCGAATAGAAAACCCCCGAAAGTTTCCGTAAGCTAAACTGGATAGGGTTCCTCACATGAAAAAAACCCAAAATTCCCCGTCGGGATTCCCAACCCTCCCCGGTGGAGGGGCCCAAATGGTTTTAAGTCAACACCTTTTAATTCCCGGGCCCCGGGGGGCGTACATTAAAAAGAAGAAAGATATACTGTTAAAAAACCCGGTTTTAATTTTTGGGCCCCCTACATGAGGGATTATGAATGGTGCAACATCCCTTTATCCCCCCTTAGCACCCGGGTTTTACGATACTCCCAAACTTTAAGAAAATTAAAAATGCTCGGTTTTAAAAAAGCTTTTTTTTCATAAACTTGCACTTCATCATTTTTCATGTAATATTCAAGTATTAGAGACAATCATTTAACAAGAATTTAAATGCAAAGTGTCGTTTAATTAAAAAAAAGATTTGTGTTCAATAAAACAACTGACAAAAGCCAATTTCACATCTATAAGTTATGCTCTGTATTACTTTATTTCTACCGTACTTCAACACATATGCTCAATTCTAATACAAAATTATATTATTTTCAAATAGGAATAGCGTATACAATTTTTGTACGCACAGTAAAACGTGGTGTTTTTACACAAAAATAGCTTTTTAAATTAATGAAAAGGCATTCAAATTAGACATGACCAAAGATGTCTTTCAATGGTCTAGCTGATGAATTATTCATTTCATACATTAACAAACAATCACTTTAGCACAGCGTTTGTTCATTACAATTTCAATTGTACACTGTATAATTTGTTTTTGACATAAGTTAAATAACGGATAATATTGGTTTTGAATGCCGTATTAATTTCCGTCCATAGATATTTCTAATAAACGGACAAGACAGCTCAGCGAAATTCATTAAACTACTCGGTCTGTATGATTGTGTAGGTTTCATGCACGTATTAGAAATCATTGTACTTTCTACTTCGTTACACAGCAGATATTTTTATTGGTTGTAACTTGGATATTATTGTTTCAAACAAATGTTTATAAAATCCTTTATAAACGAATTTTAAAAAATATATCAAAGGAATAAATCAAAATCAACAATGTAATTAAAAGAAAGTGTTATACTTCTTCGGTTAGACAATATCACGTATTGAAAATCATATGTGTGTCATTTGTACTTTGAATTATCCAAAAAATATTTAAAAACAAAATTCAGTACATTAATATACCAGTTAGTATGCAAGGGCGATTGATAACCCTACATATAGTTCTTTTTTCATATAACACTCTTGTGTGCCAATTTAATAGAAAACTTTTCATAGACTCACATTTCGCCGCTCCTGAAAGACCAATAGTAAAGATAGAGTTGCTGCTATAAAAGCGTGTTTATCAGTTTCAACAGATTGTTAGTGTATGACAGCGTTTCATAGATCAATGCAGAAGCGTTAAGTAGCAGACGACAATATCATACGTGCTTTGTTGTACAAGTTGGCTCAAATAAAATAGCAAAAAAATGGAATATAGTGAATTGCAATTCATAAAGTAGTGGAATAAGTGAAATTATGAATATAATTTAAATACAACTATAAACTTTGATAGTTAAAATCTATTTGTGTTCTAGTAAAATAAAGAAAAAATGTGTAAAAAAATTTTAAAAAATACACTAAAATTAATTTTTTAGCCAAAAATTAAAAACTTTAGATTTTTTTTTGGTTTTTTATTTCAAATTGTCACGGTCTGGGTTTTAGTCCCGGAAAACAAAAACTCTTAAAAAATGTACGTTAAAAAAAAAAAATAATCAACAAATGATTTTCTTAAATAAGAAAGATACCCTTTTTTTTAAAAATGTGACAATAGAAAATTTTAGGTTTAAAAAGATCAGATGGTTGCCTATCTAGAAAATCTTTAAAAATATTTCTATTCATTTCAATAAAATGTTCTTACAAAATTCGTTATGAAGCAATCATCAATCCATTAACCCTTTTGTTTTGTGAGTTCAAAACACTATTGTGTGATCCGTGTATAATATAAAATTAAGCTTTCAGTTGAATATAATCTTTACAATTATTCTGATTGCTTCTTTTTTGTGACAATTATATTTGAACTCGATCTCTCGCGTTCCTATGTAACATGGTTATATGCAAAAAATATTGTCTTTCCAGTTATTGGAGAAAAAAAGGCTGGATTATAGAGAGGCGACAGTAGTATTTAACGAAGAGAGAGAAAGAGACAATGTTAATGTTTTATGATGTTTTTGTCTAGAATTTACTATGACAAAATTTATAACATACATGTGTACATTTATTGAATTGTCTACACGCGACAAAACAAACTATGGATATTACTTGTACTGCAGATAAAAAATGTTCAAGTTGAAAAGAAGTAAATAAATGTTATTGCAAATTTGAATAACTGTAAATATGTGAAACGTATCAAAATATTCTTAAAATGTTATAAAAACAAACTATACCCTAAGATAGAAAATAAACTGGAACAAAATGCATCAGTTTCACAATACAAACAGTTTTAAAGGTGTGAATACTGCAGCATTAAAGAAATTTGGTCAAACATGTGCAAAATCTCCCACAGTTGTTGGTCTACAACTCAGGAAAATTAGAGACCCTCAGATAATTATTATAAGGAATAAATATACGAAAGAAATCGTGGATTTAGAGGTAAGTGTGTTCATGTATCTTTATGAAGAAGGCAAAAACTTGTGTAATTTTTTATTTGATTTGGTTTCGTTGTATTCCGGTTTTTATATGCTATTGAACTGTAAAGAGTATTGCAATACGTTTAATTAATTTGATTACACCGTAGCCTATATAGCCACTTGAAATTCTTTCTTTTTCTTCTTGCTACTGAGAGATACTGCATGAGTATGTATAACATATTTTTTTCAATTAAGATAAGAATGGTATTAAAAAAGATATTGATGACAAAAGTTTTGAAAATACTTAATCATCGGAGTGCTCCGAAAAGTTAGCATTAACATTAATTGTATGCATGGTAACTTAATATTTACATAGTCTGGTGTTTCTCATAGATGGGTTATCAAGCTGTATAGATTTTTCATCATTCACATTATCAGTCTTTAAAATATTTGCAAAGTGTGATATTCGTAAAAACAGAACAAACACGTGTTTTCCTCTGTTTGTTTGCGTGTGTTTTTGTTGTTTGTGTTAAAAGGCTGAAAATAAAAGAGAAAATACAACCGATACACGAAAGTTAAATCAATTATTTGCGCAATTTCTATCACGCTCCATGGCACCGGTTTAAGCGGTACTCTATTTTCAGTAAGGTTTACTATACAGGAAGTACCCAGGCGCAATAGGTCATGAATTTTCGTTGCTATTCACTGGATTTGTACGGCGTTTTCTTAGATGCCATTGTGCTGTTTTACCAAGATTGCATTGCATATGATCGGTTGTTACATGGATTGTTATTTTTATTTACTACTCACTAGAATGGACTTTGCTGAGCTGCCGCAGCAATTATTACGCTTCCAGGGCGGCTGTACCACTTTTGCAATATCAACGAACTTTTTAAACAATAGTAAAGTAAAAAATGGGTAAGAAGAAAAAACTGGCATTAAAATTTAATATGGGTTATGTTTAAAAAACCCCCCCGTGTTTTCCCGCAGCAAAAACAGATATTCCCTGAAGAAAAATGAAAAATGCTAAAAAACACCTTTTCAAAGGGTTATCTGTATAAACTTTGTTTTAAAAGGGAAAAGGCCCAAAAGGATGTCTTTTACCACGCGTTTAGCTCCCCTGAAAACATCGAGCCCGAAAAAAGGCACTAAGAGAGATCCTTTCAAATTTCCCGCAAAAAAAAAGCAGGAAAATTTGTAGCAATGCAATAATCCCTGAGGGCGCCATTTGGCTTTTTTTCTGGGCCCCAAAAATTTTGAAATTTAAAAAAAGATTAAACGTCCGGAAAAGGGTTAAAATGAATTACCCAATTAAAAACCTTTTTAAAAAAACCTGGTATTGTGAAATTTTAAAAAGGGAATGACCACCCCCGTAATAAAATACTTTTAAGTAAAAAATTTCCTTTTTACCATTAAAATAAAATGGGGAAATTTCCCCTTAACTTAGTGGTTTTGGGCGGTAAATTCAATTTTCCAAACCATGAACACCCGTAATCAAAGGGCATTTTTAAAAGTACCTTTTTGGGGGTTCCCCCAGGGAAATTTCCTATCAGTTTTTTCTTTCTTATAAATTTTTCTCAAATTTGTGTTATTTAAAATAACCATTTCAATTTAATTTTAACTAACAAAAAGGAAAAAACATGGAAAAAAAATTTAAAAAAATTACGTTTTTTTCCCTAAAAAACCCTAATTTTGTACCCCTTTTAAAACATATCTTCTTTTTGTCTCTGTCTTGACGAAGAAATAATTTTAAATCTCTAAGTTAAGGTGAGCTCGATTTAGACCTCACCTCTTAATTGTTCTAGACATTTCAAGAACTAAAATATACGAATTTAGTGCTATACAATGCTTACCTAAGCGGTAATTTCCCAAAATAAAGTATCTTGTTCTCTTTTATCTTTAAAAGTTCTAGGTCTTTGCCTGAAAGTGGCTCTTTTCCATGCTCTAGTCAATTATTGGGTTTGTTAGCTAGTTAAATGTAGGGGATAGGAGACCAAATACGACGCCTTTATTAGTTAAACTATTGTCACGTGTCAGACCTTTTTTCCCTTTGTTTTACTTATCATGCATATTGTGTTTCCCTTCCTTGAACGAATACATACGACCTCCTGACACTGAAATGACTGATACACTTAATTTAACAAAAAAAATAGAACTGTAAAATTTTTAATTTGAGTCAAAAATTTTTGTCGGACGCCAAAACCCTTTTAAAAATTTTATATGTTTTAAATTATACATTTTAAAAAAAAGTTAAAATTTGTTACTATTTTTTTCAAAAAACATAAATATTGCAAGTGTTTTTAATGTAATTAAGAAGGAAAAACTTCAGAAACCAATAAAATCAAAAAAACAGCACTGTAGTGCACTTTTTTTATGCGTATATAGGGCCCATTAAAAAAGTTTTCGGGCAATGACAGCCCCGGCAGTTTCATTTTCAAAATAAAATAATTGTTTAATCGTTAATTTTTGTTACAAATTGTACGTAAAATCGTAAAATTTATTGTATATTATATCAGCTCACTTAATCATTTCATGAATTAAGTGTCATTACCTTTACCAATATTTGCTTAGCATCACACTCTTCACCATTAGAACAGTCAAATCATTGACATAACTAAGAGTACAATTCAATTCTTGAAATAGATTAAAGTGACATTATGCTCATTCTTTTCATTGTCCAGTTGACCTATGTTGAACTGGATTGCGAATATATTCAGCAAAGATCGACTGATTGATTAACTAAACAAACAGTTGGTATTGGAAAAAAAGATGAGGTTTATCTACGGTAACCTTAATTATGAATAGACTGCCCATATTTATAGATTGAACGTTACAAGTATATTATTATCTATGATGATAAAAAGTTATGGAAATAATATCAGCATCTATCATATAAAGGTAAAGACACCACATTAAGCCTCATAAATGAATAAATACATTTCACTTCCTTAGAAGTGATAAACCACTTTATACGGTTATAATAATGGATTAAATGTTTGTTAGATGATTATAACCATATCAAAGTAGCGTCAATTAGACAGCTATTTGAATGAAAAATAGTACCATGTAAACTAAGTGGTATGTTTAATTCCATACAAATCCCTGAATCACTTTAAATTTTGTATCGAAGTCAAAATGGCACTTGTTTGGCTAATAATTACAAATTCAACACTTTTTTCTTTGAGTATTCTTCATGCTCTAAAACAGTAACAAATTGTTTGCAGAAAACTATTCGTTTCTTTAGCATAATTTGCCTTAAAAGGAATTGTTTGATGAAAAGGGATTAAAACCACCACAATGCTATCAAGTGTGATATAGCATAAATCTTTTGAACAAATGAATGCTACGAACACATTCAATTTAAAAAAAACAAATGCTTTTTCGGGTATTCAATTAGGATTTTCTGTGTATCTGGAAGTGTAAAATGATTTCAGTTTTCTGTACTTTTGTCTCTAATGTGATAAAACATGTTCAGTATTATCATTTAAAGTGTTTTTTTGTGTCACTAGAGAACATATTGTATATGGCTTTCTGGCACAATGACAGTTACAATCTAATAATACGGTTTCAAGGGTGACAAGTTATATAATGTAATTTCTGTCGGGAATCGCTTTCTTACATAAAGAAGTGTACAGCTGAAGACGAAAAACATATTCAATGATTGAATTCAGACTTTTTTGACATAATTATTTTGCTTTTGGACCTGTAAGAAATTATACATTCTGATTTTCTTTATCAGACATTTTTCTTTTTAGCTCAACTGAGCTAGCTCAGGATGAGCTTTTAGGATCGTTGAATATTCGTCGTCCGTTTTCTATCGTCCGTTTACATTTGTTCGTTAACACTCTAGTGGTGACATTTTTGCCTCAATTATCATTAAACTTTTTCAGGATCGTTGTATAAGACATTGCTCGGATGAGTTTGAACATGGGTCATCTCGGTTGAAAAACTTGGTCACTGGAGCTAAAAATAGAAAAATCTTGTTAACACTCTAGTGGCTACTTTTTCTTATCCAATTCGCCTGGGAATTGGTGTGAAAGTTTGTTTTGATTATTTCTAGGGCAAAATATGGAAAAACCTTGTTAACACTTTATTGGCCACATTTTTGCCTCAATTATCATCAAATTTTGTCAGGAGGCTTGTTTTGGTTATTGCTCGAATAACTTCGAAAATGGGTCATCTCGGATGAAACACTAGATCACAGGAACTAAAGTTAGAACAATTTTATGTGGCAACTGTTTTCATCCAAATATCCTGGAAATTGATATGCAAGTCTGTTTTGATGATTTCTAGGTCAATTTTGAATATGGGTCACCTTGGATCAAAAACAAAGTCACACTGCCCAATTATGATAATTGGTCGCATGAGTTCGAGCATAGGTCATTTCGGATGAAAAACTAGGTATCAGGAGTTAAAAAAAGGAAAATCTTGTTAACGCCCTAGTGACTACTGTTTTGATCCAAGTATCCTAGGAAATGTTCTGAAAGTTTCTTTAGATGATTTCTATGTCAATTTCGTATATGGGTCACTAGGGGTCAACAACTAGGTCACATCGCCCAAATATGGCAAAATTTGTTAACACTCTAGTGGTCACATTTTGACTCAATTTTCATCAAACTTTGTCAGCGTGCTTGTCTAGGTAATCGCTCTGTTGAGGGCGATGGGTCAAGTAAGCGATCTAATTCTATCTTGGCGCTCTTGTTATTCTTAATTTCTTCTCTGTTATAAGAAAAATATTGCTGTTTAAATATAATAAAGTCGTTCAACGTCTCGCATTTAAACGTTTTTATATACAATTTTCATAGTTTTACACATTTCTTCTGGTATTCCAGAATGATTTATTCGCATTCAAGACATGTTTCTTGATTTTACATTAAGATTTCATTGACAGGTATCTGTGAGAACCAGGTTGCATAAATAATATCTTATCCCCATTTTATGAATACATTTGTGCACTTCCGCTTGCTGGTTTTCTTGTGAATAAACATCATTTTACTTAAAGGGAACTTTTCGCAAAATGAAATTGCAGGAACGTAAAAATTTGAAAATTCTGTGATATCATCTGTGGATCTTGATCATTTCTTTATATCCCATTTAAATGCTATAATTGTACCCAGGATGTATGGTTGGTTTATGGGATAAACCCGGTGACGTGCATGCACAGACTCTATCGAAGCGAGCTTTTTTTTTCATTTTTACCGATATAGGCAACTTTTGAGAGTTGCCGCAACAATATTACATAATAACTCACGTGAAGAATTCGTACTTAATTTGTACTCAACTTTCTCCTTATGTTCACAATGTTTATTATAAATTCCTTATTATGATTCCAACGGTCATCCGTATTTAAGCTTCCTTGAAATAGTATGTAAATGTGAAAATTGAAAGGCATTATTAAGACGACAACAATGATTTTATATAATAATTCATAATTTATATTCAATTATCTCAGCGTCTATCTATCGTATGATTTTATGTTCAGACATATGGAATGTCCAGATTCAGATATAATATACATAGATCAGCTAAATAAACATAGCTTGATACAGCTAAATTAATAATGGTACAATGTCTATATATGGTTTCTAAAATTTAACCCTTTCCCCCATGAGCATATTGTGAAAAATGGCCGTTTTCACTGAAAAGCCTCCTGTTACAAGTTCAAACTGCTATGAAACTATGAAAAATGCTTCAATACTAATCAAACTTGGCACAAATGTTGACTGGACCATTGCCTTTGTAACGACATGCTCAGTCTTAAATTTCTTGTTACCATGGCAACGAGGGGACATCTCAAAATTGCCAAAAATCACTATTTTGCCTCGATTTTGTCCATCAAAATTTATTTCAAAGTGCTGTAACTGCTCAAGGGATTGAGATAGAGTCAAAGGCTTTTCAGCGTAGGTTAAACGTTACATTATGATCTACCTGGGGTTATTTTTAGCCTCTCACAAGTCCAAAATTTTCTTGGCGATGAGGGGGACTCCGCCCCCCTTCAAACCCCCCTAACAGAAGGGGGCACATCCCCCTTCTGGCAACCCCCTGATGTATCTTTTGGGTGGGGGGCAGCGCCGAAAAAGTGCTCACTTTTTTTAGCAACATTACTCAAACGAAAACATGTGTTTGGGGCCCAAATAGGACATTTTTTCACTATTTCAGGCCTAAAAAAAGGGGGGGGTCGAAAGTGCGTTGTTTCGCGTATATATGTGGTAAAGGGTTAACAAAAAATGATGAAAAACTTTGGAATCACCTAAAAACTAGTTTTTCCATGTTAACATGTGGTCTTTCACCTAATTTTGGTGAAAAATTGTTGTTTTGAAACATTTATAATTTTTTTTAGTTAACCCTTTCCCCCATGAGCATATTGTGAAAAATGGCCGTTTTCACTGAAAAGCCTCCTGTTACAAGTTCAAACTGCTATGAAACTATGAAAAATGCTTCAATACTAATCAAACTTGGCACTAATGTTGACTGGACCATTGCCTTTGTAACGACATGCTCAGTCTTAAATTTCTTGTTACCATGGCAACGAGGGGACATCTCAAAATTGCCAAAAATCACTATTTTGCCTCGATTTTTTCCATCAAAATTTATTTCAAAGTGCTGTAACTGCTCAAGGGATTGAGATAGAGTCAAAGGCTTTTCAGCGTAGGTTAAACGTTACATTATGATCGACCTGGGGTCAATTTTAGCCTCTCACAAGTCCAAAATTTTCTTGGCGATGAGGGGCACTCCGCCCCCCTTCAAACCCCCCTTACAGAAGGGGGCACATCCCCCTTCTGGCAACCCCCTGATGTATCTTTTGGATGGGGGGCAGCGCCGAAAAAGTGCTCACTTTTTTTAGCAACATTTCTCAAACGACAACATGTGTTTGGGGCCCAAATAGGACATTTTTCACTATTTCAGGCATAAAAAAGGGGGGGTCGAAAGTGCGTTGTTTCGCGTATATATGTGGTAAAGGGTTAAGTAGATACACCACAATTCGTTTAATTGGTATAAAGAAAATACTATGTATATTTGAAATTTTATGAATGAGGAAAAAATGTTATCATATCATAATGCTGAATGGCAGGACAAAAGTGTTTGATTAAATCAATCCACATTTAATGATATGCATGAATGAAGCAAAACATGGCAATACATTGTTCACTCAGAAAAGGAAACAATGTGATAAATATAATATCAGCTGTTTATCTTTTTAAACACAATATCAAATGATAAATTATGTACATGCATTGCTTTGTAATATGTGTATAATGTTATATATGCTATTTCATTAGCCCGCTTGACTCAAAAGCGTGAGTATCGGATTAGTAATCAAATGGTTCGCTGGTTTCGAGCGGAAATGTCTCCGAGACAATGAACCTTGGATATTGGGTCTAATGATATTTTGTCCCTCATCCCGACTAAAAAAATCATATTGGATGCATAGTCGCTAATATGCGAAAGATCCGCTAGCTCCAGTATAGCAGGTGCAATGGGATCTACCACGGGGACGTGACCGGATTAAATCGACGAAAACAGTCAGATAAATGCTAATTTAATGTGCAAAAGGTGTTAAGCCTAAACCTTTTCATATGTCATGACGGTATCATCAACTGTTTTCAAAAACTGCACACTTTGTGTCTGTTAAATCGTTTCACACAATTTTGTGAAAAAAAATGTTTGATTTAATTGTTGTTTTTGTTATTGTTGTTGTTTCTAACCGCGTTACTCGTTTATATTTTCTTTGTCTAGCTCAAGTGGTTAAGCACGCGAATATGAAATTACTAAGCAAACACAAAAAGATGGCTTCCCTCCAAATATTGTTTAACACCGACATTATTGCTAATTAAGCTGCAAAACAACTCAGGCAAGAAACAAAATTCTTTAAATAGAAATGCTGATTAGAAGAAAATGTTCAACATACTGATTTTGTAGAAATTATCGTACATGCATAATAATGAATTATTTTGTTTGATTAATACTTAACTCTGTTGGTTATTTTTCAGTTATTCGTGAAGACTATATCTTGAACAAATACCTTAAAACCTTATTTAAAACAGAGAGAATGGAAACCCTTAAAGTTATATTCCTGGTCAAATTCATCAAAACAGATTGTCAAATTAACGCCTTATTGTTATCAAATGCAATCACTATCTCATGCAATTTATTTTTAATTGAGATATAAAAACAGTAACACAAATATAAAAAAGACATAGCTAATAGTTGAGCTTCTTGATAATTGAACTGCAATTTTATTCTCAATCTGTAAATTGAACAACAACATTCGCTGTTTTCTTGTTTTGTGATTTAATGCAAAAATAAATCAAAGAAGCAACAGTTGCGTCATTTGCAATGTTTCTGTTTTATCAGCAACGTTTGGGTTATTATGAAAATTATTTGATTAATTTGCTAATTAATTAATAATTTGCGACTAAACATTTCAATGAAACATTTCTTGAACATTCGGATTCAAAATCATAAGATTATAATATTTTAACCATAAACCAATTAATGTCTTATATCCACTATAAACATAAATTTGTAACAGAGTTACCAATGTCCACCGCATAAGGGAAGTTTTTCATGAAGCACAAAATTGATTAATGACTGGTACTTGACTTTCAGTGAAACAATTTAGTCAATGAAAGATCTGCAAATGCAAGTAACAATAAATTCATAAGAGAAATGGTATGCAATAACTCCTATGTACCTGTCAACAGAAATACATTTGTATACCTTGACCTTGACCTCAAGACAGGGGTCTAGGTGTTGCGTATGACATGTCATCTAAGTATTGTTAACATTTGGGCCAAGTTATTTTGATATCCATTGATTGATGAAAATTTATATATACCGTACACAAAATATACCCTAGAACAGACCATCTTAAGATTAAGCACTCAAGTGTGACCTTGACATTGAAGGTAGGAGTCTGGCTATTGTAAACGACACGTAGTCATGTTGAAAATTTGTGCGTAGGTATTTCAAAATCTTTTGATAGATGAAAATGTTTTGGACCGGACAGCACGAATACTCTCGAACAGATGATGTTGACCTTTCTTCACCAAATGTGACCTTTATCTTAAAGAAAGGCATCTGGGTATTGCGTACAGTATATCACTTTTTTACTTTGAATATTTGTGTCGAGTATTTTCAAGATCCCTTGATGGATTAGTTCTGTACATTCAATCAGAAATGTTATATTTTCGATCCTTAAATATCGTTCAGCACGACATTATTGTTGTTTTTGTGGTATTTTTAGTTTTAACTATTTGCTTTTTCTAGTTGGCTAATTCGAATATTCCTACTTGAATAATGTTGAATCACACCAAGGATATGTTGCCTGCTATGTAACTTTGTCTATTGACGTTTCATCTGTGATATGCAGGCTTCATGACATCTGATCCCCTTTCAAAATGCCATATTGTTTTGGTTTGCCCATTGTTTTCTCGTTTATTTTGTTTTTGTTTGTTTGTTTCATTTTACGACTTTTTCCGGCAGTATTTCAGTCAGTCAGATAGGCGGGTAGTTTCCTAACCATCGTTCCTGGAGGATTACACCAGTACTAGACTGCTACATACGTATCACATAGAGAGGATGGAAATGTTACCATAAACGAGTGAAAGGGGGAATAGGAAATTGCTTATTTTTCTTTCTGTAATTTATTGGTTGTCTTACAGTTTACCTGTTTCAATAACACACTTATTATTTTGAGTTGTAAATCATTGTCAAGTTTTAGTTAAGTCAAAATGTAACAATATCAGACTGGACAGACATTGAATTTTAACGTTGTTGATATCAGCTTGAGAGGTATATATCCGCATTTCCAACACTAGTTAAGTTTTCTGATCTTATGTAGAGACTGAGGTAAATGTCTTATGTATGTGACCAAATTGTGCATGCATGGACATTTTACAAGAATGTCAATTACTCTTACGCACATAAATGCCTCAAAAAAGACAACTACTAAATTATTGTAAAACGATGCATTTTATTACTTATCTTATTCAATAACTACACCAATGATTCAAGGTTTGCTAGGTTTGCAATATTTTCCTCAACGTGTCTCGTTTTTATTAATTTAACTCAGCTGATGAAGTCAATGTCGTTCTAAAAAATTTCTGAAGACGGTATTATTTTATAATATATTGTTTATGGGTAAATTTGCCAGGATTTACCAAAGTCAGAATAAATGAAAAACAGAAAAGGGTAAGTATTATATAACCCAAGCTTAATTGACATTTTGTCCTTTCTCAATCCAGTCAATTAGTTTGGCGCCTTTGTTACATACAGTATATCTGTACGTATTTTAGGATATTTTTCGTGAGATTTGGGGATATTGTTTTCCTTCAAAAGCTTAATTACACTAAACGATATTTTTATTTAGAATTAAATAACAACATCACATCTTCAAAAATTTGGAAACATTGTCTTGCTGTTAACAATGTTATTTGTAAATAATGTATAAAAGTATATGTGATACTAAAATATGATAAAGTACTCTATTTGGATAAATTTAATAGATCTAGATATAAATTATTTGTGTCATGGTATAAATAATTGGTATAAACTTGAAAATAGTAATCGTATATTTTGAAGGTACGAATAAAAATTTAATTCAGTAATAAATAAATATCAACATTTATACATAGATCAATAATAAAGACATAAATAGCACATACATAAATGAAAGACAATCCGTTTTGTTACTTTTATCTGCCAAATACAAGAATTTATAAATATGACATTGTGATATTGCCCTATGTGATAGCTTTTCAGAGCCTAAAATTAAACAAAAGTCATGTCGCGTTAAAAGTTTAAAAGTTTAAACTCATTTGAAAGGAAAAAAAATTAATGTGATAAATAAGTGTGTTTGAAGATGCCATATTGTTCTATCATTATACGAGTATGTCACATTTTCTTATCCCTTATGTCGATTAAGACATTTTAATCATCGGTGACAACCATATCCGTTACATGTATGCTTAACTGCTTCGTCTACAAGACATCAATGTTGACTTTCCTTTAGTGTCTAATAGACACGCACAAAGTATACATTAACGAGTAAGTAATGAATGGTATTTGTCATTAAATGTGCATTACAGTATCTTAGAAAATAACTATTAAATCGATGCCGTTTCTCAGATTCTAGATAAATACAGGGACTTATCACTAAAATTTCCTTTGTATGACTCCACAAAAGAGTTTTTTTAAATAACAGCTTTGATACCTCATTTTAGTATTTAAAATCCCAGTGTTAGCATGTTACTGATTTTTTATCTAAATACCTTTGATAAGTATTATGTTGCACTTGCATGAGCACTTGTACATTTAAAGCTTCATTAATATTGAACATAATAATTATTATTGTACATGTAAAAAATATACACCGAATAGTTAATATCAATTTGTTGGTAACATTTAGGAATAAGTAATATTTATTTTCAATTTATATTCCGTATGTTATTGTACTCAAGATTCATCTTCCGTAATTATAATTATAATATATAAAGCATGTTAACATACTGAGGTCCTTAAAACTTCAAAAATGCTTTCATTTGTCTTAACCAAGAATTTTACTTTATTTTTTGGTGTCATGGTATAGTTTTTCTTAAAGTTACTCATCGGCCAAAGATTGAACAGTATTTTCTTCTCTTTATTTTGCAGTTTAGCAGTTGGTACTCATATGGTGATAACTTATTTTGTAAGAAAGTCAAAGTACCAGTAGTACTTTTATCACAACTAATTTAACATTAAATGCTTTTTTCCAGGAATAAATTAAGCCGTGGAGACAAAACACACAATTAAATGTTTTGTGAAGGAAGAGACATCTTTCTTGAGGTCGTTTTAATAGATAAAGCTGGTCTCAAATTTATAGTTCGTAGTTCTTAGGAAAATCAAATGCAACATATTCTTATATAGATTACTTATTACATTCTTTTTACAAGTCATTCGTTGTATTTTAAAGATATCGGTTAAAACAGCATTTTATTATCGGTACAATAATAAAGAAAGCGAAGTATTCTTAGAAGAAAAGAGTAATGCTTAGTGACATAATTAACCATCATGGAATAAAAATATACGTACATACATCTACAATAATTGTAAACACTAGGAAGTTTATAAGAACTGAAAAACTTTCATGAAATAAATAGAATTTTAAAAAATGCCATGATGTAATAACTGTTAACTTCTTGTGTCAGTCGAAAGATATTAGTGTTAAATTTTGTATTTTTACTATTTGTACGGATACAAATTACCACAATACTTTTCTATCTAGCCACCTTCTGGTGATTTCACGTTTATTTAGTTTAGGATATAAACAGATAATTTGCTTTGAAGCATTTCGTTTCCTTTTTAGTTTTGATAAACACTTCAAAAACTTTTGTTACAACGAGTCAATTAATATGTCTTTAATTACTAGAGAAAATGATTCCAGAAGATGTAATGGCTTGCTAAGACACGGGATAATGTCTGCAATTTCGTAAATGCAAATGTTGATTGTTCTTGGTTAAATCGTAAATAATCTACTTAAAGGCTTCATTACTTTAATTACAAGCCTTAAAATGTTCACTGACTTTGTAAAACAATTTTACATACGAAAGTGTCTTTCTATAAAGGATCTTTTGATGCCATTTGTCATGAGATGCTAATTTGCTTCAAACGAGTATCTTTGGTTAATTTACTGCTTCACATACAAAGCAAATTTCGATCTTAAACGTTAGAAACACGCAAATAACGTTCCTTAATTTGTTTCTAATTAGATTCTTCATCTACTTAACGGCAATTTAGACGATTCATGACATTACCACTTCGTTTCATCTAAACAAATTTTATAACTCTCTTTAAAATTGTTTGACTACTTAGTAATAGTGAGATAATAATATAGATCTATAACTTCAGACTTCTTTCTGGATTTACAACCGCAATTCGCAAACAAAAGTCAGAACCAATTATTGTTTATTGGTAAAAGAAACGAACGAAATACGTATTTGAACGCTGCATTTCATTTTGTGTTTTACGTTAACATTTCTTTAGATGATGTTGTAAGAAACATACTAATAAGTAGAATGTATTAAGCCCGTGGCATGTTTTCCTATCTTTTGACGTGAAAGTGTTTCTAATATATTGCAATATAAAAATAATCTAGTTATAAATTAAAAAATCGTTTGGCGTTTTGTTTGTTTGTTTTTTTTTAAGTTGGATTTTTTAACTTAGACGTTTATTACGATAACATAAATTTATCAGCTGATTAAACAATAAAATAGTTCAACAGAACAGTATGAATTGTTATTGTGATGCACCAGCAAATCTAGATAAACTATGATTTAAATGTTGATTGAAAATTTTTTTATATTTTATGTTTAAGACATTTGTCTCTTTAAAAATGTACTACTTTAAAATCAGTCACCTTTAAAGAATCGATATTCTGTTACTGCTGAAATATCTTTTACAGTTAAAATAACGATTGCGTGATCATATTTTGTATAACAGAATGTTAGTGTGTACCGTTTTAAAGAACAATTTACATCGTTAGAAAGCAGACTACAAAATAGATCATTGTTAAGGGTTTGTTTGTCTTGTTTCAGGTAAACATAAAGTTGACGGAAAAATTAAAACATAGAGAATTTTACTGTTGCTTAGCGAATACTTCTGCAATTTAATGATGTAATATAAAACCTTTCCCACAACAAAACGTCTGCTTATTGGCAAACAGTGTTGTTCTGGCATATTTTGACGGCAAATTGTTCTTCAGAAACGAATGAATTTGTACATTTTAGAAAGAAGAACATTAATTTTATAATGTTAAAATAATGCATTAAGGGCTTGTTACATGAGAAAGTAGTGATTTACGTTATATATGTTTTTGTTATTAAAAAATGGGACCTTTTTTTCATAACGTATCAGTTACATAATGTATACGTTATAGGTCTACATTATGTTATAGAAATACTCATTTTTAACTGTTCCTTAAGGACTAAGGAATAATAATCCCGATAGACAAGAAAAGTTATAACAACACTTACGAAACATTTTTACAAATGTCTCACATCTTGTGACATTTTCTAACGAGAATACAACAAAACTCTGATAAAGGAATAGTTTCTGACACGGGCAATATAAAGGTCACAATACTAAACACTCGGTTTGATACAATTAAAGTTTTTTAATCTCCTCTGGATCAAAAAGAAAATAAGTTGTTCTTTAAATTTGTCTACAAGCCATATAACAGTTCATCAACAGTTTGTTACCATTGTCAAATTTACATGAACTTCAATGTTTTAACTTCATTTAGTTTAAAAGACAAAGTAATATAATTTATATTCTTCATTAAAATGTTTACCTTAAAATCATATGAATTTAAAAACTAATTAAATACATGTACAGTTCATAACGTAGTTTAAATATGTGTTCATCTTGTTTAATTATATTCTCTTTTATTAAGACATCAATTGTGATTGATTCAGACTATATTTAGAATAAATAAGGACAATAGTTTGATTTCAATCATTAACGGCAATTTCATGACATTATCACAGCATCGTGTTATCACTTTGAACTATATTTAGAAAACTGATGTCAGTGCACTTTGTCAGATATGGAAAATTCAATTATTCTTGTTTTTTTTTCTACATCAAATGATATTCTGGCCACATTGGCGTGAAAAGCGATTTACACATAACTCTACAACGTAGTTTTATTTGTAGTAGTTATGAATATATACCAGTACTAGTGTTTGGTTCAATACCAATAATCTAATTTTCAAAAAGAAAACAACAGAAAACAGTAACCAGTTTTCAATTTTGCTGCATACACACTGTCAAACAACAACCCAAGATGGAAAAGTCTTATAGTTTGAAAGGTCAGTACTGTAGCTATTTTGAACGAATTGTGTGCGCGGTCAAATTCAAATCCTGTTGTTTAATATTTAGTTAACTGTGACTTAATACAATTATCTTTCATCTTAAAATGAACATTTACACTGATAAGAACATATTTCATTTGCTATATAAATTCCACTTTATTGTACTGTACTAACAAGTCCCTTTATTTTAACAGATATATATGAACATATACCAACTGTAACAACTATATTTCCATTTTGTACAGCATCTCATAACATGGGTTTACCTTTCTCAATATTTTGTGTAAACCTTAGTAATGCCTCAGTACTTCAGTACCAGTAGCACATTTTTGGACGGTATTTGGTTTAAGTAATTCAGTGTCACTATCTGTATTTGCAAGAGTGCAATACGTAGTCCAGTACCAGAACCAATAATGCATGTCTGCTTCAAACACAATTTAACTATATAAATTCTATTACAACTAAATGATATTGATTTGTGATAATGTTACACATCACAGCAATATAATTCTGATAATAATATCAGACTCATCTTAAATATCACGTGATCGGTATATACAGAGACACATAGATTTCAATGTTATCCGAATTTTAAAAGGTCATTTGCACAATACACATAATTAGAATATATAAATGTATTCTTATTGAAAGCAGTTTTGAAATAGCATTACGAACGATTATAAAAAACATTCAATCAAATTATTGATTTATATTTAAGGTAATATAAAAATATTACATGTAAGTATTGCTGAAAAAAATCAACAATAGCGAAATGCCTAGGAAGACAGATAAACTGTAACTTTACGGCCATGCATGTTGCATAGTATTACTGAAAACATTAATCAACAGCTGTCTTTATCATGATGTATCGAAGTTTTAGATTACCAAGCCAATATTTATTTACTGTGCTTAAACATAATATTCTGTACAATTCATAATAGTTAGTAAACAAACCCATGTATTACAAACATATCCAAACAGCAAATGATGGCCAAAATATGAAAAAGTTCCCTATGACTTCTACAAATAGTTACTCATTCGTACTACCAAGTAGAGGGTACGAAAGATGGGGCATATATGTAGGTTTTGGTATTTCTTGTTTATAAACATTTCCTTTACCATAAGAATTTTTTTGTTCTATAAAACAACTGACAAAAGCCAATTTCTCCTCTATAGGTTATGCTCTTTATTACAAATTAACTGTAAGCAAATACCATTGACTTCCTTTCTGCCACGCTTCAATAAAAATGCTAAAATTCTTAAACAAAATATATATTATCAAATAGGAAATAGTATATACAAGTTTTGTACCCACAGTAAAACGCGGTGTTTATTTACAAAAATAGCTTTTTAAATTAATGAAAAGGCATTCAAGTTAGACATGACCACAGATGTCTTTCAAAGGTCCAGCAGAGGAATTACTCATTTCATACATTACCAAACAATCAATTTAGCGCAGCGTTTGTTCATTACAATTTTAATTGTACATTGATAATGTGTTTTTACCATATGTTAAATAACGGATAATATTGGTTTTTAATGCCGTATTAATTTTCACCTATAGATATTTCTAATTATCGGACAAAACAGCTCAACGAACTTTATTTTAATAGTCAGCTTAATAGTATGATTTTGTAGGTTTCTCGTGTTTATACAACATATTAGAAACCATTCTACGTTCTACATTATACAGCACGTATTGTATGGGTTGTATCTTGGATAGTATTGTTTCAAACATATGTTTCAAATACTTAGTAATATATAAAAGAAAATCCAAATTTCATAATATATGTAAATCAAAAACAATAATGTTATTAAAAGGAAGTGTTATACTTTTTCGGTTAGACAATATCACGTACTAAAAATCATATGTGTGTCATAAGTACTTTGAATTATCCAAAAAAATATTTAAATCAAAATTCAATACATTAATATACCAATTAATATACAAGGGCGATTGATTACCCTACATATAGTTCCTATAAGCTTCTTTTCATATACCACTCTTGTGTGCCAATTTAATAGAAAAATGTTCATAGACTTACATTTCGCCGCTCCTGAAAGACCAATAGTACAGATAGAGTTGTTGCTATAAAAGCGTGTTTATCAGTTTCAACAGATTGTTAGTGTATGACAGCGTTTCATAGATCAATGCAGCAGCGTTAAGTAGCAGACGACAGTATCACACGTGCTTTGTTGTATAAGTTTGCTTAATTAAATAGCAAAAAAAGGGAATATAGTGAATTGCAATTCATAAAGTCGTGGAATAAGTGGAATTATGAATATAATTTTAATACAATTATAAACTTTGATAGTTAAAATCTATTTGTGGTCTAGTAGAATATAGAAAAAAAATGTGTAAAAGACATCAAAATACACCTAAATTATTCTAGCAAATTACACTGAGATTTTATCGGTTTTTATTCAAATTGTCACGGTTTGTTGTAGTCGGATACAAAAACATCTAAAATATTTGTATTCATTTCAATAAAATGTTCTTACAAAGTTCGTTATGAAGCAATCATCAATCCATTAACCCTTTTGTTTTGTGAGTTCAAAACACTATTGTGTGATCCGTGTAACGATAATATCAAATAAAGCTTTTAGTTGAATATAATCTTTACAATTATTCTGATCGCTTATTTTTTGTGACAATTATATTTGAACTCGTGCTCTCGCGTTCCATTGTAACATGGTTATATGCAAAAAAGGTTGTCTTTCCAGTTATTGGAGAAAAAAAAGCTGGATTATAGAGAGTCGACTGTAGTATTTAACGAGGAGAGAGAGAGAGAATGTTTTATGATGTTGTTGTCTAGAATTTACTATGACGAAAGTTATAATATACATGTATACATTTATTGAATTGTCTATACGACACAAAACAAATTATGGATATTACTTGTACTGCAGATAAAATATGTTCATGTTGAAAAGAAGCAAATAAATGGTATTGCAAATTTGAATAACTGTAAATATGTGAAACGTATCAAAATAGTCTTAAAATGTTATAAAAAACAAACTATATCCTTTAAGATAGAAAATAAACTGGAAACAATGCATCAGTTTCACAATACAAACAGTTTTAAAGGTGTGAATACTGCAGCATTAAAGAAATTTGGTCAAACATGTGCAAAAACTCCCAGAGTTGTTGGTCTACAACTCAGGAAAATTAGAGACCCTCAGATTATTATTATAAGGAATAAATATACGAAAGAAATCGTGGATTTAGAGGTAAGTTTGACATGTAAATTTATAAAGAAGGCAAATTTGTGTAATTTGTGATTTGATTTCGTTTTGTTGTATTCCGTTTTATATATGCTTCTAAATTTTTTAAGATTATTAATTGTTAATCAAACTTTGTAGTATTGCAGTACGTTTGATTAGTTTGATTTAACTGTAGCCTATTTACCTTTAAATAGCCACTTGCAAGTTTGTTTTTCTTACTACTGAGAGGTACTGTTTGAGTATGCATAAAATATTTTTCAATTAAGATAAGAATGGTATTAAAAAAGATATTGATGACAAAAGTTTTGAAAATACTTAATCATCATAGTTCTCCGAAAGTTAGCATTAACATTAATTGTATGCATGGTAACTTAATATTTACATAGTCTGGTGTTTCTCATAGATGGGTAATCAAGCTGTATAGATTTTTCATCATTCACATCATCAGTCTTTAAAATATTTGCAAAGTGTGATATTCGTAAAAACAGAACAAACAGCTGAACGTGTTTTCCTCTGTTTGTTTGCGTGCGTTTTTGTTGTTTGTGTTAAAAAGCATAAAATAAAAGA
Organism: Ruditapes philippinarum; assembly: GCF_026571515.1. Taxonomy (NCBI): domain Eukaryota; kingdom Metazoa; phylum Mollusca; class Bivalvia; order Venerida; family Veneridae; genus Ruditapes; species Ruditapes philippinarum. The sequence goes on from NW_026865641.1 coordinate 64,710, forward strand.
GAAAATACAACCGATACACGAAAGTTAAATCAATTATTTGCGCAATCTCTATCACGCTACATGGCACCGGCTTAAGCAGTACTCTATTTTCAGTAAGGTTTACTATACAGGAAGTCCTCGGGCGCAGAAGAAAAGGTCATGAATTTTCGTTGCTATTCATTGGATTTGAACGGCGTTTTCTTAGATTACATTGTGTTGTTTTACCAAAATTGCATGTCGCATTATCGGTTGTTACATGGATTGTTTATTTTTTATTTACTGCTCACAAGAATAGACTTTACGGAGCTACGCAATTATTACGCCCCCAGGGCTGCTGTACCACTTTTGCAATATACAACTGAACTTTAACAATAGTATACAGTAACAATGGATAAGATGGACAAACTTACATTAATTTTAAGATGGCTGATGTAAGCCAGCAAGCCGTGTTTCTGCCAGCAAATCAGAAGATCCATGTTGAAGATGAAGATGCTAATAAAACATCTATCAAGATGTGTGTATAAACTTGGTTTTATAGGAAGAGCAAACGGATGTCTTTCACACGCGTCAGCTCCGTGAAAGCATCGAGCACGAATTGAAAGCACTAAGAGAGATCTAACAATCACCAGCATAAAAAGCAGGAACTTTGTAGCAATGCAATAGTCGCATTGAGGACGCATTCGGCATTTTTATCTGGACGAAAAATATGAGACTTATACCTTTCAAGAAAGATTAAGCTGTCTGGGTGAGGTTAAACTGAATTACAATAATCATTTTAAAGTAAACCTTATATGTGCTGATTTAAAATGCAATGACCACCTCCGTAATGACACATACTTTTAGTTAAAATTCACTATAGCCATATATAAATGTTGAATTTCCTTAAGCTTAGTGGTTCGGTCGGTAGAGTTCATTTCCAGGCCATGAACACGCGTAATCAGGGCATTTTTAAATGTACCTTTTGGGCGTTCTTCAGGGATTCCGTATCAGTCTTATTTTCTTATGAATTTACTCATTAGTGTTATTTAAAATAACCATGCAATTAACTTTGAACTAACAAAGGATAAATCGATGTGAAAAATTAAGAAAATTACGTTTTGTTTCCTAAAAGGCTCACGTAATTATAGTACCGTTCACAAACATATCTTCTTTTTGCATCTCTGTCTTGACGAAGAAAATAACTTTAAATCTCTAAGTTAAGGTGAGCTCGATTTAGACCTCACCTCTTAATTGTTCTAGACATTTCAAGAACTAAAATATACGAATTTAGTGCTATACAATGCTTACCTAAGCGGAAATTACCCAAAATAAAGTATCTTGTTCTCTTTTATCTTTAAAAAGTTCTTTGCCTGAAGGTGACTTTTTCCATGCTCTAGTCAATTATTGGGTTTGTTAGTTAAATGGAAGGGATGAGAGACCAAATACGACGCTTTTATTAGTTAAACTATTTTCACGTGTCAGACCTTTTTTTCCCTTTGTTTTACTTATCATGCATATTGTGTTTCATTTCCTTGAACGAATACATACGACCTCCTGACACTGAAATGACTTATACACTTATATACACGACATAAACTAGAACTGTCAAATTTAATTTGAGTCGAGGAAATTTGTCGGACGCCAGAACCTTTTAAATTTTCGTATGTATTAAATTCCATACTTCTTAAAAAAGTTCAAATTTGTTATTATTTTTTTCTAAAAACTATTAATATAAATATGATATTGATATGAGATAAACAACTGTTGACACCTAAATGACATAAAAAATGTGCATAAAAATGTCCATAGTGGTATTAACATGCATTAACGAAGGAGCAAACATTCAGTAACCAATAAAATCACACAAACACGCGCTGTTGTTGTATGCTATCTCAGGGTGCCATGTAAAGTAGCTTTCTTCAATTATAGCCCAGGCAGTTTCATCATCAAAACTAAACGGTTAAATGGCATAAGCACTACCAGATTAAAGGCATGACGAAACAAGATTATTAATAAGACAAAAAAGCGAAACGCAGAATATCTGAATCAGACATATATTTTTCTGTAAGAATAGAGCTAAATGCATTATACATGCAGGCTCGGGCTTTAAATGCAGCCTTTCGCTTCTACAAATGTTAATGCACGAAAAAGGTGAGAGAAAAAACAAAATTGTTTATACGCTAATTTTTGTTACAAAGTGTACGTAAAATAAACTCACTTTAATCATTTCATGAAATGATTGTCATTACCTTAACAATATTGGCTTAGCATCACTCTCCACCATTAGAAAAGTCAAATCAATGACATAACTAGAGTACATTACAATTCTCGAAATAAATTAAAAGTGACATTATGATCATTCTTTTCATTGTCCAGTTGACCTATGTTGATCTGGATTGCGTATATATTCCAAAAAGATCGACTTGATAAACTAAACAAACAGTTTGTATTGGAAAAAGATGAGGGTAAAATATAAATCTACCTAAAATATGAATAGACTACCCATGTTAATAGATTGAACGTTACAATTATATTGTTATTTATGATGATAAAAAGTTAAGGAAATATATAAGCATGTATCATATAAAGGTAAAGACACCACATAAAGCCTCATAAATAAATATATTTCACTTCCTTAGAAATGATATTAAACCATTGCTTTATACGGTTATAATAATGGATTAATTGTTTGTTAGATGATCATTACCATATCAAAGTAGCGTCAAATAGGCAGCTGTTTGCTTTAAAAATAGTACCATGGAAACATAGTGGTATGTTTATTTCCATACAAATTCCTGAATCACTTTAAATGTTGTATTAAAGTTAAAATGGCACTTGTTTGGCTAATAATTTCAAATTCAACACTTTTTTCTTTGGGTATCTTTCATGCTCTAAAACAGTAACAAATTGTTTGCAGAAAACTATTCGTTTCTTGAGCATAATGTGCCTTAAAAGGAATTGTTTAATGAAAAGGGATTAAGACCACGACAATGCTATCTTGTGTGATATAACATAAATCTTATGAACAAATGTATGCTACGAACACATTCAATTTAAAAAAACAAATGCTTTTTCAGGTATTCAATTGGGATTTTCTGTGTAACTGGAAGTGTAAAATGATTTCAGTTTTCTGTACTTTTGTCTCTAATGTGATAAAACATTTTCAGTATTATCATTTAAAGTGGTTTTTTGTGTCACTAGAGAACATATTGTATATGGCTTTCTGACACAATGACAGTTACAATCTAATAATACGGTTTCAAGGGTGACAAGTTATATAATGTCATTTCTGTCGGGAATCGCTTTCTTACATAAAGAAGTGTACAGCTGAAGACGAAAAACATATTCAATTATTGAATTCAGACTTTTTTGACATAATTATTTTGCTTTTGGACCTGTAAGAAATTATACATTCTGATTTTCTTTATCAGACATTTTTCTTTTTAGCTCAACTGAGCTAGCTCAGGATGAGCTTTCGGGAACGTTGAATATTCGTCGTCCATTTTCTATCGTCCGTCGTCAGTTTACATTTGTTCGTTAACACTCTAGTGGTCACATTTTTGCCTCAATTATCATTAAACTTTGTCAGGATCGTTGTTTAAGAAATTGCTCGGATGAGTACGAACATGAATCATCTCGTTTGAAAAACTTGGTCACAGGAGCTAAAAATAGAAAAATTTTGTCAACACTCTAGTGGCTACTTTTTGATCCAATTCGCCTGGTCTGAAAGTTTGTTTTAATGATTTCTAGGTCAAAATATGGAAAAACTTTGTTAACACTTTATTGGTCACATTTTGTCTCATCAAACTTGGTCAGGATGCTTGTCTTGGTTATTGCTCGAATAAGTTCGAAAATAGGTCATCTCGCATGAACCACTATGTCACAGGAGCTAACATTAGAACTATCCAAATATCCTGGAAATTGATCTGCAAGTCTGTTTTCTAGGTCAATTTTGAATATGTGAAATTGAAGTGAAATTGCCAAATTATGATAATTGTTCGGATGAGTTCGAGCATAGGTCATTTCGGATGAAAAACTAGGTCACAGGAGCTAAAGATATAAAAATCTTGTTAACGCTCTTGTGACAACTATTTATATCCAAGTATCCTGGGAATTGTTCTGAAAGTTTTTTAAGATGATTTCTAGGTCAAGTTCGTATATGGGTCACTAGGGGTCAACAACAAGGTCACATCGCCCAAATATTGAAACACTTGATAACATGGTCACATTTTTTACTCAATTCATAAAACTTTGTCAGGATGCTTAGCAAGGTAATAGCTCTGTTGTGTGCGATAGGTCAGGTAAGCGATCTAATTCCATCTTGGCGCTCTTGTTATTCTTATTTACTTATCTGTTATAAGAAAAATATTGCTGTTTAAATATAATAAGGTCGTATAACGTCTCGCATTTCAACGTTTTTATATACAATTTTCATAGTCTTACACATTACTTCTGGTATTCCAGACTGATTAATTCGCCTTCTTGATTATACATTAAGATTTCGTTGACAGGTATCTGTGAGATCCAGGTTGCATAAAAAATATCTTATCCCCATTTTATAAATACATTTGTGCACTTCCGCTTGCTGGTTATTTTGTGAATAAACATCATTTTATTTAAAGGGAACTATTCACGAAATGAAATTGCAGGAACGTAAAAATTTGAAACTTCTGTGATATCAACTGTGGATCTTGATCATTTCTTTATATCCAATCAAAATCTATAAGTTGTAACCAGGATGTATGGTTGGTTTGAGGGATAAACCCGCTGATGTACATGTACAGACTCTACCAACGCGAGCTTCTTTTTCATTTTTACCGATGTAGGCAACTTTTGAGAGTTGCCGCAACACTATTACATAATAACTAACGTGAAGAATTCGTACTTTATTTGTACTCAACTTTCTCCTTACGTTGACAATGTTTATTATAAATTCCTATACTTTATGATTTCAACGGCCATCTGTATTTAAGCTTCCTTGACATAGTATGTAAATGTGAAAATTGAAAGGCATTGTTAAGACGACAACAATAATCTTATATAATAATAATCCTTATTTCATATTCAATTATCTCAGCGTCTATCTATCGTATGATTTTATGTTCAGACATATTCAGGTATAATATACATAGATCAGCTTTATAAACAGAGCTTGATACAGCTGAATTAATAATGGTACAATGTCTATATATGGTTTCTAAAATTTAAGGGTATGACACCACAATTCGTTTAATTGGTATAAAGAAAAGACTATATACATTTGTAATATTCTGAATGAGGAAAAATGTAATTCAGAAAATCATATCAAAATGCTTAATGGCAGGACAACACATGTTTGATTAAATCAAGTCCACATTTAATGATATGCATGAATATACCTGTCAAATTAAAGCTGAAGCAAAACATGACAGTACATTGTCCACTCAGAAAAGGAAACAATGTGATAAATATAATAACAGCTGTTTATCTTTTAAAACACAATATCAAATGATAAATTGTGTACATTCATTGCTTTATATTATGTGTATAATGTTATAAATGTTATTTCATTAGCCCGCTTGACTCAAAAGAGTGAGCATCGAATTAGTAATCAAAGGGGTCGCTGGTTCCGAGCCGAAATGTCTCTGTGACAATTGACCTTGGATATTGGGTCTTATGATATTTTGTCCCTCATTCCGACTAAACAAATCATATGGGATGCGTAGTCGCTAATATGCAAGAAATCCGGTAGCTCCAGTATACCAGGTGCAATTGGATCTACCACGGTGATGTGACGGATTAAACAGTCAGATAAATGCTAATTCAATGTGCAAAAGGTGTCAAGTCTGAACTTATTTCATCTGATATGACGGTATCATCAATTATTTTTCAAAAACTGGGCACTTTGTGTCTGTTAAAGTTAAAACGTATCACACAATTTTCTGAAAAAAAGTTGTTTGATTTAATTGTTGTTGTTGTTGTTTTTGTTGTTGTTTCTAACTGCGTTACTCGTTTACATTTTTTTCTTGTCTATCTCTAGTGTTTAAGTACGCAATTATCAAATTACTAAGCAAACACAAAAAAGATAGCTTCCCTCCAATTATTGTTTAACACCGACATTATGCCAATTTAGCTGCAAAACAACTCAGGCAAGAAACAAAATTCTTGAAATAGAAATGCTGATTAGGAGAAAATGTTCAACTTTCTGATCTTGCAGAAATTATCGTACATGCATATTAATGAATTATTTTGTTTGATGAATACTTTACTCTGTTGGTTATTTTACAGTTATTCGTGAAGAATATATCTTGAACAAATACCTTAAAACCTTATTAAAACAGAGAAAATGGAAACCCTTAAGAATGCTTAACAGCATTATTGAAATACAATGTTCAGGTTCAGTTTCATAGAGCCTGTTCATTAACAGTAAAATTGCAAGCTCCTGCGTAAGCAGAGTTCATCATTTAACATAAAATTGTTAAGTTTTGAGTTTGTTAGATATTATCTCAATTATGTAATAACAGAATAGTTTGTAAATAGTTGTAGAGTTGAAAGAAAAAAAGAAAATAGATGAGAATAATTGACTACTTCGTTGTCTTACATAAAAAAATACCTGAACCACTTCACACTTATTGAAATTGTATTTGAAACTGTTATCAAAAAACATAAACATGTTAGGGATAAAAACTTAAATCAACTTTGAAATTAAGGGGGGAATATTACCTGCAGACTTTCTTTCGAGTTATTTTAGACAGATTTCTAAAGATAATGTTTTCTGTTGGTATTTTCAAGTTTTGTTTTTTTTTGTTTTTTTTTATGTTGCAATGGAACTTCTTTTTATTCAAGGTTTTTTGTTTATATATGCGCAAATTTAGGACAGCATGTACATGTAATAATAAACACTATCTCAGGCAATTCTTTCTTTAATTGAGATATAAAAACAGAAACACAAATATAACTAAGAAATAGCTAATAGTTGAGCTTCTTAATAATTGAACGGGAATTTTATTCTCAGTCTGTAAATGGACGCAGTTTTCTTGTTTTGTGATTTAATGCAAAAATAAATCAAATAAGCAACAGTTGCGTCATTTGTAATGTTTCTGTTATGGGCCTATTATTCAATCATTTATTTGTTTTCTTTGAATTCCTTATCAGTTACAATTATTTCCTATTATTCAATCATTTTTTCTTCATTCCTTATCAGTTACAAATTATTTATCATTTTAGTGATTAACCTGTCCGTGCTCTGTCTTGTGCCCTTTCCTGTTTTTGTCTGTTTTTGTTTGGGGTCCGCCTAGCCTCTTAACACTGGTTCTTGTTGCTGGTTTGTATGGGGGTTGCGTTCATTGAACGCCGCCTTTCCTTGTTGATCTTGTTTATCATATTTTATTAGCAAACGTTTGGGTTATTATGAAAATTATTTGTTTGATTTGTATTTGCTAATTAATTAATAATTTGCGACTAAACATTTCTTGAATATTCGGATTCAAAATCATAAGATAATTTTTTTAACTTTAAACCAATTAATGTCTTATATCTACTATAAACATAAACTTTTTACAAAGTTACCAATCTCCACCGTTTAAGGGAAGTTTTACATGAAGCACAAAATTGATTGAGGTATAGATCTGGACTTTCAGTAAAAAAAAATTGTCAATAATAGATCTGCAAATGCAAGTAACAATAAACTCATTAGAGAAATGTTATGAAATAACTCCTATGTACCTGTCAACAGAAATACATTTGTATACCTTGACATTGACCTCAAGGCAGGGGTCTAGGTGTTGCGCATGACATGACATTTTAGTATTATTAACATTTGGGCAAAGTTATTTTGATATCTATTGATTGATGAAAATTTATATACCGTACACAAAATATACTCTAGAACAGACAATGTTAAGCATAAGCACTCCAATGTGACCTTGACATTTAAGGTAGGAGTCTGGCTGTTGCATACGACACGTGGTCCCTTTTTGTGAAAATTTGTGCCAAGCTATTTCAAAATCCCTTGATAGATGAAAACATTTTGGACCGGACAGCACGAATACTCTCGATAAGATGATGTGAACCTTTCATCACCTTGATCTTAAAGTAAGGCATCTGGGTGTTGCGTATAGTACATCACTTTTTGCTATGAACATTTGTGTCGAGTGTTTTCAAGATCCCTTGATGGATTAGAAAGTATAACAGACTATGTTAACATTTGACCTCTAACTGTGACCTTGACCTTGGATGTACGTGACTGGTTTTTACGCATAACAAATTGTTTTATTATTTTGAACAGTTGTGACCTTTACCTTAGAGGTAGGCAACTGGCTGGTACGCAGGACACATTGTCTCATTATTGTGATCATTTGTGACAAGCATTTTCAAAATCCCTTGATATATGAAGAAGTTTTGGACCGGACACAAAAGTTCCCCTGTAACAGACTATGTTAATATATGACCTTTACCTGTGACATTCACCTTACAGGTAGGCAACTGATTGTTGCACTTGACATATCCGACTTATTAGTGTGAACATTTGTGCCAAATAATTCTACAATCCCTTGATCTATACCAGAAATATGATTGGGGCACAAAATATACTCTGTAAAACAGACTATGTTAATCTTCTACCTTCAACTGTGACCTTGACCTTAGAGATAGGCAAATGGTTTTACATATGACACATTTTCTTATTATTGTTAACATTTGTGCCAAGTATTTTTAAAACCCCTTCATGGATAAGAAAGTTAAGGAGGGGACACGTCATATATCCTCAAATAGACAATGTTGACCTTTAATCACTAAATGTGACGTTGACCTTGGAGGTAGAGTTCCGATTGTAGCGCATGACACATTGTATTATCATAACAAATATTTGTGCCATAGTATTTCAAATTCCTTTGATAAATGACCTAGTTATGGACACTAATAATGCCAGTATGTACTTCTAATAAGGAGATACTATTGTTTAATCTCATCTTATATCCACGTTATAATATATCATACTGAAGAAAACTAACATCAATTTTCAAAGCTAATGTTTTTCGTTTTGCTCTGTCTGAAACGACTCAAATCGCATTGAATGAGAGAAATTATGTTATTTATATCTTTGTCTGGATGTTCAATCTTATGTTTAACAAAGAACATATTAAGAGGGTTTAGATTGTCTTAAGAAAATCATTTTTGTATACTTCAAATAGTTATTTTGCGTTGATACGACATTTCACGTTAAGTTTGGTCTTGTTGTGGTACATAACTTGATCATATCTTATGTCTTAAATTAATCATCGTTAACATGATGAGTTATCATGCTGAGTTAACTTGCTGAATTACATGCTCAGAATGAAACTGAATTCAGATAAAAGTTAAATATTAAATAAAAGACATTAATTTTACAGTTAATACCTTTACTTAGTATGATATGATTGGGGATTTCAATTCAATTTTATTTGATATCAACATAGTAATATGAACCTGATTTTCAGCAATAATTTAATAAGTTCATATCAGACAATGAAGATAATTTTTAAATAAGAATATCCGATAAAATTGAATCTGTAGTTTCGTGTTGCATTGACTTCTGAACATATGTTCAACATGACTTCGGGAAATCAACATAGTCATGTATAATGTTACAAAAAAGTATAAGTTGTATTCAGTTAAAGTAAAATTTTAACTGTATTAAGACTGTCAACAAAAACGTTACCTAAAAGGTTAATCGAAGTCAAAGGCGACGCAAACAAATTGGTCATGATCAACGCTCCGCTAATTCTTCAACAAGTAAAAACTATAATTATAATATTCTGTTTCACAAATGTGTGATTACACACTTTACATTACCGTTCAGATCTAAGTGCATTATCAAATATTAAATATTTTACTAGACAATGTGAACTTAATTTAATTTTTTTACTGTTGTTTTTATGGTATCTATAAGCAATATCATGAAATTTTTATCCAACTTTTGCCGAGATTAAAATATATGTTTCGGACAATCTATAGGCATGCAAGTAAGGATGGTTACATATAATGTATTATTGATCGTCAAGTCCTTGTTTTCACAAATCTGGATCAAATATGTTTATTTCAAAAATATTATGCAAAAACCTTGATAAAAAATGTACTGATAGTGCTACACATGTGATTGTGTGGCATTTATCCGTTTCTATCATACAAAATCAGTTTATCTTTTATAACTATGCATCAAGGAATTAAAATGGTTAAGTATCTCAATAAATGTTCTGTTGATCTTTGTCTACAAAGTAATGATAATAGAAATGTATTTAATTTGCCAAAAACAGCCGACCGTATTTGCCAAATTTGTAAACATTTTTGTATGTGTAAAACTGAATAACACAAGAATGGAAATGTTTTTGATAGATAGAAAGTTATGCCCATAAAAAGGAAATTTATTTATCCTCTTTGTTTTACTTTCTTTTTCTTACCGTTCCGAACATTTATAGGATGAAGAATTTTTTTTTTTTGACAATTTATCATTAAAGATCCTGTAACACAATTTTTTCATGGTTTTATTTCATAAATATGATGCTCAAATTAAGAATTGTCAGCATTGTAAGTTCCAATAAGTATTATTTATAAAGATATTACCCAATTAAACATTTCATGTAAATAAAGGGGGGTAATTAGAAATTTTTTTTTTATAAATTCTAAGTCAAATTTCCAATAAGAAATGAATGCAGGAATTTATTGATGAAATATAATGTGCACAAATATTTTCAGTACACATTTTACATATTCTTCGATGTTTGAAAATTGTTTTATTTGCATAAGTGTATACATATATAATTTTTTGCAAATGTAGTATACACACAGTAACAATATCAAAGATAAAGATCTTTAACCGTTGTATAAATATATGTGATATCTGATAATGTATCTTATACTGACCAACAACAGCCTCATACAATACCTTCATGGTTTGTTATCACATAGGACACTAAATAACTATCAACATAATTATATCTGGTAAAACAGACCGTCCATTATGGACCAATTAACTGTATTTGGCAAATGAACGTATTCATTTTGCGTTTGGTTTTTCAATGTCTTGAAATATTGGCCACGTTACCATTATAGTTTAACATAATCCCTTGATTACAAAAACTGTCAACAATTTTAATGTTTTTACCATTGATATTCCACATACAATTTTAAGTTGTTCTTTGTTTGTAAATGCATTTTAGTTTTGTTTACATTTCCCTCCCTCCCCTGATAGAACAATTCAAGAGTTCTGGTAAAGCAAATTTGAGTTTTGTCATTCAACATTTTTAGATTAACATTCTGTTTAGGTAACTAAAAACGAAAATCATGTTTTTAACTTTTACATAATCTTTAAATAAATATAACAAAGTTTAATATTAACTGTTTTTTTTTTCTCTTTTCATCTGATGTCCGTTCTGTGTCATAGGTAAGTTCAATTTAAATATCTAACTTTAAAGTGTTATGGTGTTCATGTTGTAATTATTATATGTATTTGTACATTATCGGGCTTTTTACGTGACTGAGATTGGTAAGTTAAATAAGGAATGACTTGACTGTAATTTTTGTTATTGATTATGTTGACATCATTTTTATTTTTTTATCACTAGATTCCATCATACGTTTTGAACACTTAAGACCAGTCAATAATATTATCTACATCTACATCTACATTATACTGCTTAACAATCAATTCTGATTATGACTAGCAGGCGCGTTGTCAGGGAACTGTTAATAAAAGAAATTATTTATATGCAAATTAAAAAGTTAAAAGAATAAAAGTTCTACAAGACTATTAATTTAAAAGACATAGTGTGCGATTTATAATTTATAGAATAGGTCAAGCCTCTCAGTAAAGATGTTTAAACTGGGGCTAGACTGAACAGTTAAAGGAAGGCTATTCCAAAGACGTATGCTCCTAGAAAAGGAAGAATGTTGATGATATTGTGTCCTCGAGTAGGGTATCAGGTAGTTCAGATTTCTTGTTTGAGTAAGGTGTTGGTAATGTTGTTTTGGATTTTATACAAGTAGGTTACAGCACTGATGTTTCGACGCTGTTCAAGGGTTTGCCAATTAAGATCATTTATCATTTTTGAGACACTACTTGTATAGTCATAACCATTAAAAATGTATCTAGCAGCTGATCTTTGTACTTGCTCTATCTTATAAATTAAGTATTTGTGCCAAGGATGCCAAACTATGGAGCAATAATCAACCTGAGGTCTAACATGGGTCTTATATGCAGTTGCCTTTATCTTTTTATTTGGGGTTTAACATTTCTTCTGAGTTTAGATGTAATGTTGTTTATATGTTTGGTCCATGAAAGTTCTTGACTAATAGTGACTCCTAAGTATTTCGCTTCTTGAGTTGAATTTAGTTGGATGTTATGGAGGGTATAAGGAAATATTACAGGTTTTCTTTTTCTTGTTATCCTGAGACCTTCACATTTGTCAGGGTTGAACTCCATCGACCATTTATTTATGTATATTATACTTAATGTCAGTTAAAAACCCCATATGTGTTGAATTATTTGGAAAATTGACTAACAACTAAACGTTGACATTCATCTAGATTTCATTTGTCCTAGTATAAAGCTTCCATTTTATGAAAAGCAAATAATGGTTTAAACAATATTTTATTTCAGTCAAATATATATACACAATATATTACAATAAAATGCAAAAGCAAATAATAACCATTCAAATGATACGAAATTCATTGTAAATTACTCTTTTACTATTTCATGATTGTTCAATTATTCGTTTCATCTCCATTTTACTTTGGATATTACTTTGGATATCTGCTTTCCTATGATTCGTCAAAATGATAAACATTAACACAATATGATTAAAATTGATATGCATCATTGATATGGTATTATATACCATACCGATTCAAGATAGTCCTTACCAAAGTCCACAGCGAAAAAAAAATAAGATAAAAGTTGCTTAATGTATTGTAATGACATCTGTACCACTTGTGGTGTGAAGTTATTTTTTCACTTGAACTTTTGTTTCAAATGTGACACTATATTTTAGAAATTATTAGTTTAAATTTATTTTTTGTCACGAAAAGAACTACGGTATATGACTTTCTATCACTGCGACAGAAACAATCTAATAATATGTGTTTTTGTAGGTGACAAGAAATAATTTAATTATGTTTTTTGTGAAGTTAAAATCTTAAGGGAGTCGGTTTGTTACATTAGAAGTGCTGTTTGTTTTGAGGACAAATATTTATCAAATTTATGAAACTGAGACGTGTAATTTTCTGACACATATTTCTGTTTCACCAAGTAGAAATCATGCATTTTTACACTCCTTTCTCTGTTATTCGTAAATTATTATCCACTTTGAGACCCATGTTCATTTCAGTCATAACAATTATATTTTACAAAGTCATGTCCTTATGACGTTGAGTTGAATTTAGTATATTAGACGGATTGTTATAATTAAGTTATTGTTAAGAAATTAATGTAAGAAATAGTTGATTTTGTATTTAGTAACAATTTTGTTAGTCATGATTTTCCATAGACGCAAACAGTTAATTGATTGAACGGAAATAAATCCATTTGCCCGGATTATAAGTCTTAGGATAAGCATCGATGATGAAAATGTCTAGCCTTTTATATTGATTCGTAGGAATTTTATGAACGTGATGTTTTTTCTCTGAACAAAGACATAAGGATTATTCAAATATATATTAAATTTGGAAACGTTCGCAGCCGTTATGGTAGACACTACCATAAATGTTTGACACGTAGAAGAAATATTCAAAACAAATTAATTTTTTATAGGTTTTTCGTGCGAATGAATCGTCTATATTGAATGTTGTATAGGAAGCAAGTTTTTGTTGTAGAAATAATAATGGAGTGCTGTTTTTGAAAAATCTCCAGCTAATTATTATGGTAAAAAGACTTATACGAGCAAGATCATTTAGACTGAATAAGCGGGGAAATGGTCATCAAATATGAAACGAAGTATAACCTTACACACTGAAGTTTCTTCTTGTTTAACTTTTAAAAATATAAGACATACATGTATTTTTATGTTAAAACAGAAAGAAGATTTATTCCCTTTTTCTCCATTTAAGCATGTTACTACAGGAAAATGTGATTTGTGGATAAGTTATTATCTTTTATGGGTGTTGTAGGTTTTGTTAATCTTACCAAAGGATTGTCGTCTGTGATTAACTGGTAACAATCATCTTGTAAACTATTGCAAAAAAAATACATTGTTAATTTGAATGAAGATAAAAAGTTCATACTTGCTTTTAGATTGGCAAATTTATTTTGAATAAAGAATGATTGTTTTATCCCAGCAAAACAGTTAATCACCGTTGATCAGTGGATCAAATTATGTAACAAAAGTACAGATATTTTGTTGCTTGGCCTTTCTGCTAGGAACAAGGGAAAATGAAAAAAGAAAAAAAAACACCGATTTGTTTGGGTGTTACATGAAGATGATTAGTGATAAGATATGTGAAAAAAACGTTTTCTTTAAAAGGAAAACACTTGGCTAGGTAATTAAAATACATATTCATAGTTTCAAGCTTTGTATTTATAAAATGATCTCAGATCGACAATATTTATGAACTTATATAAACCTTTGTACTTGAGAATAAACAAGTTTTAGGGTTGAAAATGTTTTATTTTTTTCTAAATCAAATTTGCTGTATTAAAACAAAGGTAAATGATTTATAATTATGGTCATTATACTTTATGAGGAATAATTCCTTTTGCTCGGCTATAAATCATATATAATATATTTTGTAGACATTACTTTGTTACAGTTAGTTATTTGTTAACGACTTAATCATGTGTAGGCTATATGCACTTTGTAATATAACAATGCCATTATTCGTCATTAGCATTGACGTTTTGCACCTACACAATTTATCATCTGCTTTATGTTGTATTAACATACCATAAGTAAAATGGTAAAAAAACTATCTGCTCAAATTTTCAATATTTATATTAATTTTCATGACTTTCCTGGAAAATGCCAAAACATCTTCATTTTACTGATATTTAAGTTTGTATATTAGAGCAAATCAGAATAGTGAACAAAACATTTAAACAAGACATTTAAAAAGACATTCCTTGTTATCTGAAAAAAATAAACGGTATTTTTTATAAACAACGAGAGTAAAACAAAGTAACAGTTACTAGTTAATAATAAATAAATGAATAATTTATTCTTTCATTTGTGTTTCCTGATGATTCATTACAAAATCTGCCTTTTTTATTCAAAGTGTTTGTATTGAATTCATTCAAAAGTTCAGTAATTTGAATGTAATGATATTATGTAATTAGTCAGAGAAAACATATTAAATTAAAACAATGAAAAATAATATTCATCTCATAGATTGTAAGGTTGCAAGAAGTGCATTTCTGCCATGTCTCACTTTTTCTCCTTTTTACATATTTAAATGGTGCGAAGACAATTTTTGTATAGAAGACAATCTAAGTTTTCCTTTTTGTATGCAATACTTACTATCAATTTAACATACTAAAATGGAATCCGTACGATTTTTCTTGCCATATTTTACTGTTTTATTTTTATTTTAATAAATCACACATTCTAATGTTAACTTGTCGTACCTTTACCTTTGATATTCCCAAATTTTGAAACAGTATCTAGTTTGGTTTTTTATTTGAATTCGTTTAAAACTTGTGTAAGACTTTTGGGCATTGTCTTAATGTTAACAAAAAGAAGTAAGGATTATTCAAATATACTTTTAATGTGCAAATGTGTTCAGACGTTATTGTAGACAATGCAATAAATGTTTGACACGAAGTTGGAAAATTCAAATATTCCAGAACAAAATTGATCTTGTGTAGGCTTTTTTGTGCAAATGAATCGTTTATGTACGAATAGTACATTTTGTATGTTTATAGAAAGAAAGTTTCCATCCAAGAAAAAATGAATATAGGTTTTAAAGTTGTGACAAATTACCAGTCAATTATGTATTGCTTTTGAATTTTTTATGGAAAAAGTGGAGTATAATTTGGCTATAACAAGTGGCTTTAACTTCAAATTATAGCGGGATTTCTGTCGCGATATGAAGACTTCACTACAGAAAATAATAAAGAAGGGAACATATGTGAAACGTGACAATTAAACAAAACATTTTGATCTGAATGAAACATTAATAAATTGTCTGGTTCCAAAGTAACAATTTTAGTTATAGTAATTGCTTTATGATTTTAAAGGAATACAAGTTATTCTTATGTATTCCTCATGGTTACAATGTATACAAAGCTGAACATTGCCATCAGTGAACACTTTTAATCACTCTGAGTATGCGACTTTTCAACTTTATCAAATCTATATTTTTTGGTAAGCTACTTAAATAAATATAAGGATAATCTTTATGTTGTACACATCTGCCACTATTAGTATTTCGACGACGTTTTTCTTTTAGCTCCTCATTTGCAAAACTGGAGAGGATATAATTGTTTTAATTGAATTAAAGAGACATTGGATTTTTAAAACAGAGTTACCCATTTTCCTCGGTCTGAATAGCTTTAATAGCATTGACAATTCAGGTAATTTATCTTCGTCTTGAAAATATCCTGACTTCCTGAAGAACTAAATCACTTAATAGGTAACACAATTTAGATTGTTTCACAGGGAAAAAATGTGTATACTATATGTAGGTTATTTCCTTATACAAAAGTACAAAGTAAATTTACTTTTCATTATATCGGTTGAATTTCCTAGGTGTTTTACTCATTATTGTTTTTAACTCTGCTGTTGTTGCTGTTAGTTTTGTTTCTTGTAGTTTTCACTTCGGGTTTTTCTTTTTTGTTTTTGTATTTGTTGTTGTTGTTGTTTGTGTTTTTAATTGTTTTTCTCGTTTTTTTAAATTTTATTTTCGTTATTCTTTTATTTGTTTGTTTTATTTTTTTAAGTTTATCACCGCTCTAAAAAAATTCGTTTGCTGAATTTTTTGCCCAAAATGAATTAAAAAGGCACCTTTGGACATCCACCATTCCTATGTCATTGTACGAAAGGATCTTACATTACATTTCATGGTATTGTTCATTTTAGTCTCCACTGTTTCTCAGCAATGATTTCGTAGCGGAAATGTATAATAAATCAAATACGATTCCATTATCGGGAATTTAATTCATCCTAACACGTTTTAAGCGTCTAGAGATTCATTTCATGACCCAGATGACTTTTTACAAAAACAATTTTTAAAGCTAGGGACTTTTTTTACACAAGGAAGTAAGATCTTCAGTTTGTTGATAATCTTAGACATCCTCAAGCTACCAAATTATGTGTGTGTTTTTTTTTGTTTTTTTTAAGCTGTCTGAATATGATTTAACACTTCTGTTTGGAAAAATAGTTGCATCTTTGTTCATCAAGCGATTGTAAATTAAATTGTGGACTTAACAATTATCCAAACATAAGTTCTTATTGTTCTCTTCAAAAACGAAAAAGTTTTCCCTCATATAAACATAGACAATTAATATAACACACACGCAACAATGACTCTGCTAGAATTTATGGAGTAATAATCATATTTTAAAATTTCTTTAGTATTATTGTGGCTTTTTCAGAGAAATGTTGTTAGAAACAAATAAAGCACACATCACTTTTATCTTAGAATTTACCAACTTTACATGAATAATGATCAACATCACTGTAAAGCTATGCACCTGGGTTTTTGGCATGTGGATTTTTTTCAGTTTTGTTAGATTTATTGCCATTGACTTAAAATAAATTTGCAATTTTCAACTTGTTCATGCATAGCTTAAAACATATTTGACCTGTATGCCTGAAAGTTTACAAGTATGTTGGTCAGCATGTGTACTTTTGTACCTTTTTGTTTGCTTGTGGATTCATTCAGTATTTGTAAAGGTCTTTGCCCTTTACTTAGTAAAAGATGTTTAGTTTTCAACTTGTGGCACACAAAGCCCAAAAGATATTTGACCTAGAGTCATAAGATTATCAAAACAGTAGAGTGTGGGGGCACCCGTGTCCTATGGACACATTTCTAGTTGACACATCCTTTAATCGTGGTGACTTTTGATCAAAGAAATATTCAAATGATTTTGCAACCTTGTTTTACAGCAAGTTATGGAAAAACTAAACAAGCTGACGTTATGAAGAGAACCAATATAAAAGTTATTCGTAAATCATATAACGACACATACATGGACTTTTTAGCTGGTCAATATTATGTAATACATGTCTGTACTGAAAACAAAATTGACGGAGGCAACAAAAATACCAAGAAGAAACTTAAATTATAACAGTTCTTCATAATAATAAAATAGTTACAAAATTTATATCGTATCAACAATTTCTTATGTTATCATTGTTTATCACTCTATTTTATTATGCCAAACAAGTTATACAAATTAATTGATAATGAGTCAAGAAATTTTAATTGAAATTTCAACTCTCAAGTAATCATTTAAACAAAACAGCAAAGATGACTCTCAAAGGAGATAGAAATTTAAGAACTTTAGAATAAAGACGGGAAATTATGGGAAACGTGGGAATTAAACAAAATTAAGATAAATTATTTAATCTTTAAAAAAATCTCTGTTTCAAAAGATACCATTTCCAAAGTTTTATTTAGGTTGCAATGCTTGCATGTTTTATGGCTCTATTTCAGCTTTTTTTAAGGAATACAATTTTTTCTGAGCGGATATTATCGGCACAATCAACTTACACTTTAGATGAGATAAATTGTTCATCATGAAACATCCATGACCACCATTACATATTTATATACTTATTTTATGGATGTTTCTAAAACATCCATCATTCGATCAATAGTTTTAAATTGTGGAACACCGCTTATGACGTTGCTTGGATGTGTAGATGGTTGAACGGTTTAATCGCTGCCATCTATGAGCCTTAAGATGTTTCATTGTTTGATAAGAGCATCCAAAGTTCGCCTTATTTTATTATGTATTACCTTCTCAGCCATGATATTTAGGTAACAAAACTGATGTTAAGCTGTCTCTTGCAATGTTTAAAAAAAAGAAAATAACAACACCTTTTTTAACAAAATTCTGACTAATTCACATGTCACTACTTCTAAGACAGAAAGAAAAAAAATTCATTAAACCAATCTTACATACAAAGATAAAGCCTATATAGTGGCATTTCTAAATAAAGACAAAGCAAATCGTAGCAAAACACAGCAACAAATTACTCATGATGTTAATATTACTAAGATCGTATATTATGCTGCAGCAAATAATTTTCATAAACAAATCCGCCCTTATGTTTTATTCACCATGTGTTTTTTTACAAGGCGTTTTTATGCTAGTAGATGTTCTTTCTTCCACTTATTGTTTTACTTAAAAAAACATTTTTAATATAATACAAGCATTCGGTAACTTCCTTTTTTGTGTACTCGTTGAAAACTTTTTCTTTCCCTCTTTTGTTTTCAAGTATTTCCAAGGTTACAACAGCAGTTATCATTAACAACTTGATGTGTGCCAATTTAGCTTCATCGCGTCCCAGAAAAAACAACAAAATTCTCAAAACAGAATGGCTTATTTGAGAAAAATGCTTGCTATTGTTGAAGGATATAAATCATTGAAGTGATACAAATTAGTTTGACTAATTTGAAGAAAACATTTCAATGTCTGAATTTATGTTATAAGATAGAACTGTTGGTATCGTGACACTTTATATAAGTTCCTCAAAGTTATTACTCATTTTAATTTTAAAAAATAAGATGATTGTTTTGATAGTACCAGTATTTCCCCTATTTCCAAATTATTAATTAAAATACAAAAATTAAAAACTATATAAAATGAGCTGGCCTGATGAGCTTTTAACATTTGTCAGATTCTCCGATATTTGAAAGAAAACAAATCGTTTCCTGGTGATGTGATGTATTGCGAATTACAAATCAGTTAAGCAACTGAATTTCATTTCTCGTGCATGTCTGCTGATTGCCATCGATTTTTTATGTTTGATATTTTGAGAAAGAGTAATTAAAGGATCTTTCTCACGATTCATCGGATTATTGTTTTACTATTAATTTTACGATATTGCGTTTAAGGTGTACCATACTCAATCAAAGAACGGTGTTATTATTCCGCTATCACTAGATCTATACCGTAAAGTCTGTTACACAAAACATAATTAAATACAAAAAATGATAGTAATGATAGTTTCTATGACAGGGGGCATGATCTTAGTAATGTTAATCTTTTTAATGTTAAAGACCGAACGAGTTCTTTGCGGAGAAGAAACTGAGAAGAAATTGAATCTGCTTAAGAATCAAAGTTACTTGGCAAATGCTATATAAATTCCAGCAGTAGTATTTAGGTTTTTATATCTTTGACCTGAAAAAATGATATAATTGTCAATTCAATAATGATGCAACAAGTTTTTAAGTAATATTTTTACGCCATTAAATCACACGAAACATTGTAAATTTTATAACTAACTTATATTTCATAGCTTTAAATGTTTTTTTTAAACAATTCTTTTTCATTTTGGGCCTCGAACCTTCATCCGCCGGTGAAAGGTTTTTTCTAGTCATCCGTTTATTTATTTATGCAATAAATCAATAAATCCATCAATCAATCAAAAATGTTGCACAAAACCAGCACTGAAGTGGAATTGAAATATCT
The DNA here is from genome assembly GCF_026571515.1 of Ruditapes philippinarum. NCBI lineage: Eukaryota > Metazoa > Mollusca > Bivalvia > Venerida > Veneridae > Ruditapes > Ruditapes philippinarum. The sequence continues at coordinate 85,255 of NW_026865641.1, forward strand.
AGACCATTCCTACGTCAAACGGTGTCTGTCAAATCACTATTAGATATTAGCTTATGATTCGCTTCAGGTTCTATATCTTTATGTGGTACACTTCTTATATCAACGCAATAATTTAGAAGAAATTATCTTATTTTCTTAGGTATGTTTCAAATTCCTGAACCAGCAGACGTTATAATTTGATTATTTATCTAATACTGAAATAAAACTGGCATAATTTTTTAACTTATCTTTCCCTATTTTCTCTATCTAAAAGACTTTTATGGAATTGAATTATTTTATGTATTAGAAAATGTCTAGAATTACATTCTTGTCTTCAGTAAATCCAAAGAATGGTATTTTTAGATAAATATAATGAAGAAAAGTGCGTGTCTTTCTGTATGCTATACTCGTATTTATCACATTCCCGTGACTTTTAATAAGGAAAACAGTTGAGGCGACGGTTTTTCTTATCTCTTTTAATGGAATTCTAGATATAAAAACTTTTTATGAAACTCAAAACGAGGATCATGTCAAAGTCTTCAGAATGATCACATTTTAATGTGTTATACGGTCAAAAAGTGAACAAAGTACATCTTTATACACCATTATTTTTATTGTTCTGAATACCAGAATGTAATAAAATTAGAAAATCAAAAATAAATAGGCTTCAAATTCACTACAAATAAATGCCAAGAGATATATAGGAGATTCATTTTACATACTACAAGAATATGTTTTTTCTATAACATCGACTTTTTGTTCGTAGTCAAGAAATGAGACAGACAAAATTGGACAGTGGAACAGTGACGGAAATTGAACATATAAGTAGTTATGAAATTATATTTTTATGAGTCAAAACGCTGATGAAAGTCACAGTGACTTCAAATACTTTTCATATAATTTCGTTATAATATCTAAATGTACACTATGTGCAAAGCAAGCATGTATTCCAATCTTAAAAATAAGTTTTATATTATAGAAATGAAAGAAATTTCAATAAACTCGTGTCTACATTAGCTTTGTCAACATGAGCTCTAAAATTGTAATGAGAATTCATGATCCACATTGTTGACTTTTTGATAGTATTGAAGTCACTTATATCCTTTTTTAAAATCGTTTATTATAGCATATAATAACGTTTATTATTGATGATGTTGAAAACCGTTTTTTATCTGTTTTAAAATATGTTCGTTTTAGTCACGTTAGGTATATTTTGTTCATGCGAATAAAAAAATGAAAGGAATCTCGTATAACAGCAGGTTAACTTATTTTGACTTTCATCTGGTCACTCACTTTATACCCTCAGATAGGCACAATGCCACTTTATAGACAATTATAAATTACCGTTTATTTTATGGTTACGATGAAAACAAGCGTTGGCAATAGGTCCTGTTCACTTATATATTGTTTGTCATAGTTGGTCATTTACATTGACATTTGCAATTTGGTTGTGGTTTCCTTTAATAAATGTATTACTGTAAGAAATGAACTATTCACACTGTTATTTATGTAAGAGAGTGAACGGGCTAGAACACAAATTATTTGCACCGATTACATGACGTTGCGGGTTTTGTCCAATACTATGAATGTCAGATCTTTTCTCATTTTTTTGTAGATGCAATTAGATTTTTTTATTTTGTATTTATTCATTTACATATATATCGTTATTTTATCACATTTAAATTGTTTACTTAGAGCATTTTTAGCATTTTCCGTTTGATTGTTTTATTAGCAAAAACGTGTTTAGTTATGTAAAACGATTCATGCTTTTACATGAATATCGATGTGGTAAACATTTGTACAATAAAATGTCTTCAAATTTGTTATAGTAAAGACTTGCAAGTCAGTATAACCATCATCAAATCATAAAATAAAGACATCAGTTTAAGTAAAATTGTTTTCAAATCCTATAAATAATGTTTGCTGGTATGAAATAAAAATTTTAGTATGCCTTTGTCAATTTTTTTAAATATTTTGTGTAGAGAAATAATTCGTTCAATTTTCTGTTGAGAAGTAAAGATGTTGTACCTCTTTTTAAATTATATTTAACGCATATTTATCTTATATTGTTATATAACCAATAGGTTGAATTCTATTCTAAGTCTTACATTTATGTCTTGATAATATTTTTATACATAAAAGATATATAATATTTAGTGCATTATCTACTTTTGTTACTGTTATTGTTTACTGTATAAACAAAGCGTCGAAGACAGCGGTAAAATGTATGCGCTTTACTTAGACCACGAACATGTTACTCTATAAGTTTCAATAAGCTGACAGCTTTATTCACAGTTAAAGTAACTGCTTAATAAAGAGAGGGAACGTAAGAAGATATGTTTCACGACCATGTCATTGCCAATCATGTAGCTACCCTTTGATGCAGAGACCACAACTTGTCACAATCTAAAACTAATAGAATATCGTCTTTGCTTCATTGTACTCTTATGTCCTATTTGACATCAATATGTTAGAGAAAATCAAATTTGAAAGTCAATAAAAATGTGCCTAATGTTTTTTCTGACATCATAACATCTAATAACACCGGTTTGAAAAGGTGACATATTCAATAAAATTTCTTTCGGATACCATTATGATCCCATTTGTACAGACATTTCCGTAAAGATAGACATTGACGAACTCCAGATGTTAGTGGTACCGGATACCTCTGTCCCACTTTCTCAAATATTACGCAACGTTCGATGATTGTTATCTGATTAAGAAAGAAATATTGTTTTCGGATTGTGAAATATCACAAGTGTAGTATAACTGTTTGATCTTACTACAGTTATTGCACTGTTCGTTAAACGAAAGTTACCATTCTGTAAGATTTTTCATACATTTAAAATGGTGTCCGATAATATGAGGTGTTTTTAACTTCTGTTGTCACATTGCAAATAGTAAAACAACAATCATTGTAAATACTTGATATACGATTAATGCATTACATATATTATATAGGTGAATAAAATAAAAACTTAAATGGTTATTAGAATTATTGACTAAGTCACTGATCTCGTTTAACAACAAAACAAAGGATACATAAAATACTGTTTTCAACAATAAAAATATGTATAAATAGTGGTTAGTCTTTTTCAAAATATGAAACGCTCTAGAAATTAAATAGTATAATGGGATATTCCGTTCGTTGATTACTCTGATTTTGAGCCTTGGAGGATATTGTGTTGCTATTATTACAATATGTATATTAAATAAATATGGTATTCAGACAATATCCATATTGAGGCACTTTAAAATTCTCAATATTATTCCTATTAATTTCCCAAAAGGGACATAAATATTATTTTGAATTCTGATGGAGACGCCTAAAGAGGTAATCTGGCACCCCTTTGGCCAGTGATTCATGGTTTGCAGAACAAAAAATGTCAAATTTAATGATATGACAGATATATTTTAGTTTTTGGACGACGAAACATTAAAAATGATTTTGGCATCTCTAGATGAATAAACTTTTAATCATTCTTATTAAAGCATAGAATATAGACTATTAGAGAAACTTATGGAGTGTTTAAATATCCACAAACTTAGTAGCCACAATTTAGCTTCCTGGTTTAATTTATGGGTAGTAAATGTAGAATATAATTGAATGCACTACATAATCATCATTTTTTATAACCCGTTACCAAAACAAGAAGTCCTTTTTAACAAATGTTGACACATTTTTTTAAAGAAATACCGGGAAAAGTGTATAGCTTTAGTCAGTCTTTACATACGAATACATTTGACAATATTGTCAATTTTACTTGTTTCTTTGATTATTAATAATAAACGATGAATTTGTTAAAAATATTGTTTATCTTTTTTAATTGTTATGCAACACAATGTTAAAAAGATACGAAAATGCAATTATTTTGCAAAGTATTTCAGTTTTTTGACATATTAACAGTAAATAAATTTTAAGATAGTGATTGTAGCACCATTGCATACCTTAATTTTAATTCCCAATCTGAACAAACCTGTTGGAGTTCTCCATTTATCAGAAGTAGCATTGATAACTTATAACAAAATATTCAAAAATAGTTTATCGTGTCTGGTTTTTTTTTGTCTGTTTTAAAAGCACTTTTTTCTAAATATTTCTGTACAAATATTTCATAACGTTCTTACACGCACAACAAATATAAATTATTCTTCTTCTCTTTCTTTTACATTTCATGCTAATTTGAATAGTTTATCAAATAGTTCCTCGAAATCAAGACATCAATTTCCCACATGACAATATCACTTTCTCTGAAAACAAAATTATTAATGAATCATGTAGCTGAGGGCCATTCACACCAGATTCAGTCTATTAGATAAAAAAGAAAAAAAACCCTTAGGTAATTTGATTTCAAATTTCTCACATAGTGTGTAATATATTGCATCAAAACATCCAAAGGGTTAATATACTTTCTTTCAATGTGATGATGTATTAACCTTGAACAACATGTATATTCGGTGATGCAGGGCTAGGTGGTTAAAGTATTATGTCATAGCAACCGTATACGTTTATTCATATCATATAATTTGTTAAACGGTAAGATATATTTTGTTCGTTTATTTACCCTGTATCTCTTTTTTTACCCTGTATCTCTTTTTGGCCAATGCTTTGCACAGATTCGGAATTACTTATAACATATTGCGTACATTCTTACTTAACTGGATATATATGGTGTTTTTCCTATGGTATGAACTGATTTTTGCTGGCATATGTTATGTTAAGTTACTCATATTCAACTTGTACATGATTTCTATATTTGGAGTTTTATTTAGACCAGTTACATTCAGATCAAATGATAGTCTTAATGGTGGGAATTTCCTGTATGTGTATACATTTATCTGTTTGGTTTACTATTATATATGTCGTTTACATATATCTCATGTTGAATGAAATGGTCATTAAATACAACGTTAGTAATTATCAACACTTTGATTATATGATATGAGATAATTGTATGTGATTTTCATTAAATTATCCCGGCGTATATCTATCAACAGTTTCTGTTGAAAGACATGTAGTTTTAAATGTATGATATATAGATATGAACAAAAGCCAGGAATTGGCGACCAAGATTTATTTTGATTTATAAATTAATCTCATTTACAGATTATGTGTCATATCAATTCTTTTATGTTGTTGTTTTTTTTAATAGAAAGATAAGTGAGGTTTTTGTTTGATTGTTGTTTACATGTTGTTTTTTTTTGGCTTGTTTTTGTTTTAGGGGGAGGTTCTAGCTGTTGTGTTAGTTTGTTTGTTGGTTTTGTTGGTTGTTTTTGTTGTTGTTGTTGTTTGTGGGGGAAGCATCATTATTTATCTACGTATTTGGTTGTTAGTTTTCTTGTGTCTAATTTTCTATGTAAGGTTAAAATGAAACTTATTTTTTAGCTTTGTTAAGGAAAGAAAGGAATTTTCCACAAGTTTAATAAGAATATTATATTTACACTCTATTAAAAGAAAGGAGAAATAAATTTGAAAGATTTCATAATAACAGAGGTTTCAGTAAATTTATAAATAATAAATAAATTTATATTGAAAATAGGGAAAATCATCTTCACAAATAAATATTATTTCATATCATAAAATTGTCGTTTTGGTTTGACAACATTGTCAACAGCTACTAGAATATGATACGGTTTAAAAACATGTTTGTTCTTCGCCCACTTTGATAGCTTTCTAATCTTTATCTGTGTGTGTGTATTTTAAAGTATGCTTATTGTTGTTAATGTATTTGCGATTTTACTAAGCAACTTTAACAAGAGAAAGAACTGCTAGCTGATTCCAAATAATTTCAAACATTTATTATTGTATTTTTATAGTATTTAATTTCATTATTTGATATTATAACTGTAATATTATTTTCCCGTATTTTATTCATTAATAAATATGTAAGAATATGTATACGCCATTATTGTTTTAAGAATATGTATACGCCATTATTGTTTTTGTTTTTTGTTTTGGTTTTTTTTGGCAATATATATTATGTTTATGCCTTAAAATATACCTTGCAAATTTTGATTTCTGTGATTGGAAAAGGATTTTTTAATCGCGTCTTTCGCTCTAAAGAAAGGTTTCGAATTGCCTTTATATGGTATCATAAATTACTTTTCATTAAACCCTTAAATAAGTAGCTCGTAGAATTTTACTTCTCTTTCTAAAAGGTTCATCTAATTACGGATGGTAGTCTTTCATGTTTGTTACTTAAGTCTTCCAAAATCAGATTACCCTTTTGTTACGAACGAACGGATCGTGTCGAGTATACCACGACTTGCATTAACAAATTAAGCTGACAATTAAATGGGAATAATTTAAAGCTAGGAAACAAAATGCTTTAAATAGAAAAATGAGCCGCGCCATGACAAAACCAACATAATGGGTTTGCGACCAGCAAGGATCCAGACAAGCCTGCACATTCGCGCAGTCTGATCAGGATCGATGCTGTTCGCTTTCGGTTTCTCTTCTTAGTAAAGAGTTTGTAAGAGAACAGCATGGATCCTGATCAGACCCATTATGTTGGTTTTGTCGTGACGCGGCTCATTTATAGCTAGGAAACAAAATGCTTAAAATAGAAAGGTTAATTTGCCTAAAACATTCAACGTTATTGCATTCCATTCGAAATTTAATTATAAACATTGAAGCTAATACCATCAGGAACATCGCCACATTAGAATATGTTTTTAAAAGTTTTGGTATTTAATAAATAAATGAAATAATACATAAATTAATAAATTAATTGATTAATTAAATAATTAATAAAAGAATAAATAAATAAATAGAGGAATTGATATCTCTTTTGTAGAATATTGTAAAAGTAAAAGATTTTAACAAACGTTTTCTTCTTCTTTTTTTTCTTTTTTTTCATTATTGACAATTGTTCATTATTGAAACTTTAAAGTCGGATCATATTTTAAAATTTACTATAAAGTTTCTATCAAACTTTTACATCTACAAATTAACCGCGAGCAAATTGGCAAATATGATGACTCAATGCATTATGTATCCATTCAAAAGAGTTGTGTTGATAGATATTATGTTGCTCCCAGTCTTGTTAACGCTTTATTTTCTTACATGAATCAGAAAGGTACAACATTGCCAACATTGTATGTGCCTATCTTAAAGATGAAGGCCTCTGTCCTTTAAAGTCGGTATATACATTTGTCTTAGATAAGCAGTAAACAATCTATTTAAATTATATTTTTATGACATATTTCGTTGTCTGTGAAGTCTGATGGACCTACAAAATTTGAAATTGACTGGTATCGAATGATGACATCAAAAACATTTTTGTCTTCCGAGATATTCAACTTGAACGATTTGCTACTAAATATCTAAGCGCATTGTTATTTACGCACTTTACACTATATTTGACAAAATAAAAATTACAAATTGCACGTCGTTTTCAATTTTCAATCTCATTAATTTTTATCCAGATATTATAACTCTATTATTTACCATTATACTCAAAGTAATTTACACAAGAATGTCACGCTGTATTCCAAATGCGTTAAACAAGATATAAAACAATATTGAGTTAAACGCCTGCCAGGAATATTAGTGTGACTACTACTTAATATTTTGTAATGTTAATTTCCCATGAGCCAAAATGAGTTTTTCTTATTTATTTACGTGAACCAATTGAGAATTTTATACTGTTACATGAATGACATTACTTTTTACAGTAAAAATCTGGTAATTTGGTATATAAAGTTCAGTAAGTAAAGCCATCCATCACAAGAATCACAAGAATTACCATGAGCACCAACGAATTCATTGTTTGTAACATTTTAACCGTCAAAATAGTAAATGTACACATTTTTTTACAACTGTGCAATTATATCCTACGAGAGGGAGATATTGATTAGCAACTGAAGAACACAAGTCCTTCAAGACTTCATGAGTATAAGTGATTCTATATGAACTACACGTGTGGTAGAAATATATAAAATTCGAACTGCAAATTGTAAAAATGTAAACAAATTTATAGAAAAATATTGTATCAGGATCAGATCAAATGTAGTTCCCAGTCCGTACATAAGATGGATCTGTGTTTTGATTTGTAATCGAAACACTGCTCATTGTAAGTGTTATAGCTGGTGAATGGATTGAAGATATCAGCATGATCTCAAAGAAAAGAAAAGTAGCTCAAGTTCAAGACCAATATAAAGAGCTAACGCATCGGAAAACAGTTTGTGTACTACAAGAAATGATATTTTACTGTAACAAATACAGTTATATGTTATTTACATGCAGACAATACCATCTGAATAACTTGTTTAATATGTTGCGGTATTAATTCTAAATACGTTGTCCATTTTTAACCATAATATACAAAGATCAACTTATCAATTTTTACGTCCATTTAGATGTGATCATTATTTTGTATCATTTTTTAATGCTTAATGTACTTGGATAAAAGTATTCTACTTTCGTTCTTCTAATAACAAGGTCGTTTACAAAGCGATATAGTATAGCCATATTTAACTGTAACTTCGATTTACTGGCTCTTGAGTGCAAGTAGGAAAACAACCTTATCTTTATAATTGTTCACTTGCTTCCCATGATGTTCGTTATTATTGCAAACACGAAAGTTTTACTTCCTTCATTTATTGTTTTATGACCTCATTTAGTTTTAATTTATACAGTAACAAAAACAGCGGTCAATAAAGTAGTATATTTCGTAGTGTTATTGATATACGTTTTACTTTGTGATGTCTAAGTAAAGGTTGTTTAATATTGTGTCATATTAAAGGTCGTTGGAAATTGTTGTATCATGATAGTTGTTGCAGATGAGGTACTTACTCATTCATGTTAATTACTTTGTTCTTTTATTATAAGCATATGATAACCAGGTATGATATTGCGTTAAGAAAAAAACGTTTATACTCGACTAGTTGTCCTTATTCAATAAAGGTCTGTCTTTCATGAAAGCTTCCTTAAAATGTTGTCAATAAATGCCTTTCAACAACGTTTAAAACTTCGTTCAGTCGTTTAATATAAAACATGTTACTCTACAAGTTTAAATAAGCTGACAGCTTTATTCACAGTCTTAGTAATTGCTAAATAAAGAGAGGGAAGGTACGAAGATATGTTTCACGACCATGTCATTGTAAATTATGTAGCTACCCTTTGATGCAGAGACCACAACTTGTCACAATTTGAAACTAATAGAATATCTTCTTTGCTCCTTTGTACTCTTATGTCCTATTTGACATCTATATATGTTAGAGGAAATCAAATTTGAATGTCAATAAAAATGTGCCTAATGTTTTTTCTGACATCATAACATCTAATAACACCGGTTTGAAAAGGTGACATATTCAATAAAACTTCTTTCGGATACCGTTATGATCGCATTTGTACAGACATTTCCGTGAAGATAGACATTGACGAACTCCAGATGTTAATGGTAACGTATACTGCTGTCCCACTTTCTCAAATATTACGCAACGTTCCATGATTGTTATCTGATAAAGAAAGAAATATGAGCCACGTCACGACAAAACCAACATAGTGCGTTTGCGACCAGCATGGATCCAGATCAGCCTGCGCATCCGCGCAGTCTGATCAGAATCCATGCTGTTCGCTATCAGTTTCTCTACATGTAATAAGGTTGGTAAGCGAACAGCATGGATCCTGATCAGACTGCGCGGAAGCGCAGGCTGGTCTGGATCCATGCTGGTCGCAAACCCATTATGTTGGTTTTGTCGTGACACGGCTCTTATTGTTTTCGGATTGTGAAATATCACAAGTGTAGTATTTCTGTTTGATCTTACTACAGTTATTGCAGTGTTCGTTAAAAGAATGTTGCAATTCTGTAAGATTTTCCATACATTTAAAATGGTGTCGAATCATTTGAGGTGTTTTTAACTTTTGCTGTCACATTGCACATAGTAAAACAACAATCATTGTAAATACTTGACATACGATTAATGCATTACATATATTATATAGGTAAATAACATAAAAACTAAAATGGTTATAGAATTATCGACTAAGTCACTGATTTCGTTTAACAAGACAACAAAGGATATATAAAAGACTGTTTTCAACGATATAAATATGTATATATAGTGGTCGTATTCAAAATATGAAACGCTCTAGAAATTGAATAGTATAATGGGATATTCCGTTCGTTGATTACTCTGATTTTGAGCCTTGTAGGATAGTGTGCTGCTATTATTACAATATGTATATTAAATAAATATGGTATTCAGACAATATCCATATTGAGGCACTTTAAAATTCTCCATATTCTCTCCTATTGATTTCCCAAAAGGGATATAAATATTATTATGAATTCTGGTGAAGACGCCTGAAGAGGTAATCTGGCACCCCTTTGGTCAGTGATTCATGGTTTGCAGAACAAGAATTGTCAAATTTAATGTTATGACAGATATATTTTAGTTAGGGACCGACGAAAAACTAAAAATAATGTTGGCATATCTAGCTGAATAAACTTTTTTATAATTCTTATTAAAGCATAGAATATAGACTATTAGAGAAACTTATGGAGTGTTTAAGCTTCGTGGTGTAATTTATGTGTAGTAAATGCAGAATATAATTGAATACACTACATAATTATCATTTTTTATAACCCGTTACTAAAACAAGTAGTCCTTTTCAACGAATGTTGACAAATCACTTTTTTTTTAAATTACCGGAAAAGCGTCTAGCTTTAATCACTCTTTACATACATTTGACAATATTGTCAATTTTACCTGTTTCTTTGATTAATAATAATAAACGATAAATTTGCTAAATACCGTTTATCTATTTTAATTGTTATGCAACACAATGTAAAAACATACGGAAATGCAAATTTTATGTAAAGTATTCTTAACACTTAAGATCACAATAATATAATATAGCGTCATAAAAAGTTTCATATTAGAAAAAAGTCATTTTAAATGATTTATATACCATACAAAATCTATTGTTTAATTACTATAATGTTACCTTGGTTATAACAGAGTAAAGAGTAGTGCTAGTATTTTGACACATTAACAGTAATTAAATTTTAAGATAGTGATTGTATGACTCAAAAGCCTTTAGCACCATTTTATACCTTAATTTTTATTCCGAATCTGAATAAAGAAGAAGAACAAATCTGTTAGAGTTCTCCATTTATCAGTAGAAAAATCGCATTGGTAACTTTAAGCAAAATATTTAAAATTAATTATCGTGTCTGTTTTTTATCTATTTTATTTCATAACGTTCTTACACGCACAACAAATATAAATTATTCTTGTTCTTCTAATGAATCATTGTTTTCCCTCTCTTTCGCATTTCCTGCTTTTTAGCTCGACTTTTCGATAAGAATAAGTAGCGCTATTGTTGTCACCCGAGCGTCGGCGTCGGCGTAACCACTTATGTTAAAGTTTTTGTAATACCTCAAATATTTTCAAAGTCCATTGACATATGGCTATGAAACTTTGCACACTTGTTCACCATCATGACCCCAACCTGTAGACAGGGGGGGGGTAACTGTATCAGCATTTAGACAGAATTATGCCCCTTTTTTACTTAGAATTTATGTACAAGTTTGCAAACCACATCAGATATTTTCAAATACTATTGACATCTGGCTTTGAAACAAGTTGAAAATTTATATCTTCTTTGAGAACATAGTAGGACTCTCTCCAAGGCCTATAACTGTAACATAGATTTAACGAAAAAAAAATCCCTTTTGTTAACTTAGAAAATTTTACATTATCAAGGCTCTTTGACTATCAAGCTTTAGAATAGTCGAACGTCGCTGTCTTACCGACAGCTCTTGTTTGTATAGTTTCTCAAATAGTTTCTCGAAATCAAAACTGTTTGTTTTCAACATTAATTTCCCAAATGACAATATCACTTTCCCTGAAAACAATAATTATAAATGAATCATGAAGCTGAGGGCCATTCACACCAGATTCAGTCTATTAGATATTCAAATTGCAACTTTAAAAAGAAAAAAATACCCCTAGGTAATTTAATTACAAATTTCTCACATAGTGTGCAATATCGCATCAAAACAGTCAAAGGGTTGATATACTTTTTTTCAATGTAATGATGTATTAACCGTGAACAACATGTATATTCAGTGATGCAGGACTAGGTGGTTAAAGTATTATGCCATAGCAACCGTATCCATTTATTCATATCGTATAATTTGTTTAACGGTAAGATATTTTTGTTCGTTTATTTACCCTGTATCTCTTTTTGGCCAACGCTTTGCACAGATTCGGGATTACTTATAAGATATTGCGTACATTCTTGCTTTAATGGATATATACGGTGTTTTTCCGATGGCATGAACTGATTTTTGCTGACATATGTTATGTTAAGTTACTCATATTCAACTCGTACATGACTTTTATATTTGAAGTTTTATTTAGACCAGTTACATTCAGATCAAATGATAGTCTTAATGGTGGGAATTTCCTGTATGTTTATACATTTATCTGTTTGGTTTACTATTATAGTTTGTCGTTTACATATATCTCATGTTGAATGAAATGGTCATTAAATACAACGTTAGTAATTATCAACACATTGATTATATGATATGAGATAATTGTATGTGATTTACATTCAATTATCCCTGCGTCTATCTATCAACATTTTCTGTTGAAAGACATGTTGTTATAAATTTATGATACATAGATATGAACAAAAGCCAGGAATAGGCGATCAAGATTCATTTTGATTTATAAATTAATCTCATTTACAGATTATGTGTCATATCAATTTTTTAATGTTGTTGTTTTTTATTGGAAGATAAGTGACGGTTTTTTGTTTGATTGTTGTTTACATGTTTTTTGTTGTTGTTGTTGTTGTTTTTTGCTTGTTTTTGTTAAGGGGGAGGTTCTTGCTGTTGTGTTAGTTTGTTTGTTGGTTTTGTTGTTGTTGTTGTTGTTGTTGTTTGTGGGGAAGGCATCATTATTTATCTACTTTTTTGGTTGTTAGTTTTCTTGTGTCTTGGTATTCCCTTTCAGGTTATAATGAAACTTACATTGAAATATACATTGAAAAATATATTTTGTATGTATTTCTAACTCTATTGTAGCTTTGTTAAGGAAAATAAGTAATTTTCCACAAATTTAATAAGAATATTATATTTACACTCAATTAAAAAAGAAGAAATAAATGAAATAATAATAACAGAGGTTTCAGTAAATTTATATTGAAAATAGGGATAATCATCTTCACAAATTAATATTATTTCATATCATAAAATTGTCGTTTTGGTTATTTAAATATTTATTTGACAACATTGTCAGCAACTTATAGAATATGATACGATTTAAAAACATGCTTGTTGTTCACCCACTTTGATAGCTTTCTAATCTTTATCTGATCTGTGTGAGTGTTTTGCGATTTTACTAAGCAACTTTAACAAGAGAAAGAACTGCTAGCTGATTCCAAATAATTTCTAACATTTATTATTGTAGTTTTATAGTATTACGCCATTATTGTTTTGTTGTTGTTGTTTGTTTGTTTGTTTTTTATTTATTTATTTTTTTTGGCAATAGAGATTATGTTTATGCCTTAAAATGCATCTGCAAATTTTTATTCTTGTGATTGGAAAAGTATTTTTTAATCGCTTCTTTCGATCCATAGAAGGTTTCGAATTGCCTTTATATGGTATCACTAATTACTTTTCATTAAGTACACAATTGTGTAACCCTTAAATAAATAACTCGTAGAATTTTACTGCTCTTTCTTAAAGGTTCATCTAATTACGAATGGTAGTCTTTCATGTTTGTTAGTTAAGTCTTCCAAAATCAGATTACCCTTTTGTTACAAATGAATGGATCGTGTCGAGTACACCACGACTAGCATTAACAAATTAAGCTAACAATTAAATTGGAATAATTTAAAGAATGGAAACAAAATGCTTAAAATAGAAAGATTAATTTGCCTAAAACGTTCAACGTTATTGCATTGCATTCGAAATTTAATTATAAACATTGAAGCTAATACCATGCCTCATTAAAATATGTTTTTTTTTAAATTTTGGTATTCGATAAATATCTGAAGTAATTAATTATTTAATTAATTTAATTAATCAATTAATGAAGTAATAAATAAATTAATTAACAATTTCATTTTTGTGATGTTTTGCATACGAAATGTTAATTGAAATGTTAAATGTTAAAATTATTAATTAATTAATTAATTGATTGATGAATTCATTAGTTAATTAAAGAATAAATTAATAAATAAAGAAATAAGGTAAACGAAACATTTCATTTCCAAAACATCAGAAAAATGAAATAATTTTTTCATATATTGATAATTTTCGGAATAACTGGATATGTTTTACTTTTAATATTACATGACCGATTAGTTTAGTGTAAAACTACATATCCGCTGCCCGTATTTTTCAAACATCTTGTCTGAATTTTGAAAACAAATGCTTGCAAAATACCCGTATGGAAAATATATGTATGTATATTTCTATAAGAGCGAATGGCGCATGTATTAAATCATGACATGCAATCATCGTTAAACTGTTAAAACCATACAGCATAATTTTTTGTTCCAAACATTATTTCTGTATTATATAACAGAGACAATCTATCGGTCAAACCCATTTAATTCGATAATATCAAACTATCATTCATGGATGGTTCCGATAAAATAATCAAATCTGATTTCAAGAAGAAAGGTTGGGAAATAAAATTGTTCAGGACCACATTCTCCGAGCTTAACTACAAAATCATCATGATGGTTTCAGTATATCTTGAATGACACTAGCTTTTTTGTGTGTATTATCGCTTAACAACTACGGTGAAATAGTATACTTTTTTAATGTGTCTCAAGACACCCGTTTTCATTAGAGGAACATATATGAACTTATAAACGACATAACCTTGTGTATCTACAAATAAAAAATAACACAGCAGTGATATCTGATCATCAGCAATTTATCATTAAAGTTCTGATCTATCAACTAAGTAAATATGTGCTTTTTGAATGACATAGAAAATGAAGCAGCTATGGATAAATAATGATCTGCTGAATAAAATAAATGGAAAGTTGACAAAGAAACATGACATTCTTTCTTTTCTAGAAATTGTTGATGCATTAAATACATTCATTATTAATGCATTTTTATCTCTTAGTTAGAAAAATAATACTACCCATTGCATATGAGGCATGATATGTAAATTTTGGAAGACTAATCATCATGGAGGCTATTGTGTGAGAATTAATGTATTTTTTAATGTTACAGTTGATAATCACAAATTCGCGTTTCAACAAGTAAAGTCTTTATGAACGTGAAAGTTTTATTGTTTGATTTCTTTGTTTCATTTGAAGACGTAATGCAAAAACCTAATCATGTAGGGGTCAGGAAAGGTCAAATTTAGTATGTTTAAACAAATGTTTCTGCTGATAAACAAATACTTTATTGAAATGAAATAAACTTCTCTGTGTATAATGTGATATTAATGTCTGATTAAGTTAAAAGCTGTCTGGTTTTTTGACTGACCTTATTATTAAAATTATACGAGTATGAGGCTCTCGTTTATGCAAATAACAACAGTAATTCACATATTTTCTAATAAATCACTTAAAGATATTGAGTTTACTGAATTGCCTGTCCTAAATCAGCATACTACAGCAGAGACTTTTGAATAAAAAATATTTTCATATCACCCTTGACAATTCTCATTTTTTGTAACAGTATTTTAAGCATGTATTGAGCTACATTTATTCCGAACTAACAAAATTATTTAAATACTCCGTAGGAGTGAAATAAAAATGTCGTTTCTAGGTTAACCCAAAATTTGTGTCATGTTTCTTTAGTATTTGAGATATTAGACTTTACAAATTGTCAAATTAACTCTTGCAATTTTAAGATATTAAAACATAATTTTTTAGAAAGGAAACCAATGAGTTTGCTAAATGACGGGGACGTTAGTTTGTTATTATTGTAATGTTGCTGTTACTTGGTTTGAATTGATTTGATAAATTCATTGTATTATATTGCCTTCAGTTGTTTTTTGTTGTTTTTTGTGTGTGATTTTCTTTCTCCCGAAATAGTGATTTTATTTACTTTGCTTGAAAGGCGGTAGTCTATATCAAAAGAACAAGCTTGTCACAAACATACCTATTTTACAAGTGATATCTAACGGTTACAAAAAAAGTTGATTGACTACACAGAAATATAATATAATGAGTCAGTGACGAAGGAAACAAAACAATTTGTTTGGTAAAAGCTGTAATAAAAGATGTACATACTTATATAGAAAATATGTCGAATAACCCTACTGCCAGTAAAGATCTCCTCTTTAAATGCCTTACATTTTTTCAGCTTTGTATTTCCGTCTCATTTTTCTTTGTTGTAGATAATGTTTTATTAGATTGTACTTCTAGGAGATGCCGCCAAATTATTTAAGCAGCAACCATGTATGAGACGTGTTTACTAACATGATTATTCTGATAATTTCCCAAAGGGTAAGACAACATAGATTTAAATTCATCTGGCAGTTTTGTAAGAAGCATTTTGACATTATCTCTTTTGTAGAATATTGTGAAAGATTTTAACAAAGTTAACGTTGTTTTTTTTTTGTTGTTTTTTTGGGGGGGTTTTTTTTTCAATATTGACAGTTGTTCATTATTGAAACTTTAAAGTCGAATCATATTTTAAAATTTACTATAGAGTTTCTATCAAACTTTTACATCTACAAATTAATCGCGAGCAATGCATTATGTATCCATTCCAAAGAGTTGTGTTGATAAAATATTATGTTGCTCGTAGTCTTGTTAACGCTTTATTTTCTTGCATGTATCAGAAAGGTACAAACATTGCCAACATTGTGTACATTTACTGTTTTGACGGTTATCCGCTTAAAGATGAAGGCCTTTGTCCTTAAAAGTCGGTATATACATTTGTATTAGATAAGCAGTACACTATCTATCTAAATTATATTATTATGAAAGATTTCGTTGTCTGTGAAGTCTGATGGACCTACAGAATTTTTAAATGATGACATCAAAAACATTTTTGTCTCCCGAGATATTCAACTAGAACGATTTGCTACTATATATCTAAACGGATTGTAATTTATGCACTTTACACTATATTTGACAAAATAAAAATTACAAATTGCACGTCGTTTTCAATTTTCAATCTCATAAGTTTTTATCCAGATATTATAACTCTATTATTTACCATTATACTAAATGTAATTTACACAAGAATGTCACGCTGTATTCCAAATGCGTTAAAAAAGATATAAAACAATATTGAGTTAAACGCCTGCCAGGAATATTAGTGTGACTACTACTTAATATGTTGTAATATTTATTTCCCATGAGCCAAAATGAGTTTGTCTTATTTATTTACGTGAACCAATATGACATTACTTTTTACAGTACAAATCTAGTTATTCGGTATTTGGAGTTCAGTAAGTAAAGCCATCACAAGAATTATCTTGAGCACCAACGACGAATTTATTGTTTTTAACCTTTAAACCGTCGAAACACTGCTCATTGTAAGTGTTAAAGCTGGTGAATGGATTGGAGATATCAGCATGATCTCGAAGAAAAGAAAAGTAGCTCAAGTTCAAAACCAATGTAAAGAGCTAACGCCTCGGGAAACAGTTTGTGTACTACAAGGAGTGATATTTTACTGTAACAAATACAGTTATATGTTATTTACATGCAGACAATACCATCTGAATTACTTGTTTAATATGTTGCGGTATTAATTCTAAATACGCTGTCCATTTTTAACCATAATATACAAAGACCAACTTATCAATTTTTACGTCCATTTAGATGTGATCATTATTTTGTATCATTTTTTAATGCTTAATGTACTTGGATAAAAGTATTCTACTTTCGTTCTTCTAATAACAAGGTCGTTTACAAAGCGCTATAGTATAGTCATATTTAGCTGTAACTTCGATTTACTGGCTCTTGAGTGCAAGTAGGAAAACAACCTTATCTTTATAATTGTTCACTTGCTTCCCATGATGTTCGTTATTATTGCAAACACGAAAGTTTTACTTCCTTCATTTATTGTTTTATGACCTCATTTAGTTTTAATTTATACGGTAACAAAAACAGCGGTCAATAAAGTAGTATATTTCGTAGTGTTATTGATATACGTTTTAATTTGTGATGTCTAAGTAAAGGTTGTTTAATATTGTGTCATATTAAAGGTCGTTGGAAATTGTTGTATCATGATAGTTGTTGCAGATGAGGTGCTTACTCATTCATGTTAATTACTTTGTTCTTTTATTATAAGCATATGATAACCAGGTATGATATTGCGGTAAGAAAAAAACGTTTATACTCGACTAGTTGTCCTTATTCAATAAAAGTCTGTCTTTCATGAAAGCTTCCTTAAAATGTTGTCAATAAATGCCTTTCAACAACGTTTAAAACTTCGTTCAGTCGTTTAATATAAAACATGTTACTCTACAAGTTTAAATAAGCTGACAGCTTTATTCACAGTCTTAGTAATTGCTAAATAAAGAGAGGGAAGGTACGAAGATATGTTTCACGACCATGTCATTGTAAATTATGTAGCTACCCTTTGATGCAGAGACCACAACTTGTCACAATTTGAAACTAATAGAATATCTTCTTTGCTCCTTTGTACTCTTATGTCCTATTTGACATCTATATATGTTAGAGGAAATCAAATTTGAATGTCAATAAAAATGTGCCTAATGTTTTTTCTGACATCATAACATCTAATAACACCGGTTTGAAAAGGTGACATATTCAATAAAACTTCTTTCGGATACCGTTATGATCGCATTTGTACAGACATTTCCGTGAAGATAGACATTGACGAACTCCAGATGTTAATGGTAACGTATACTGCTGTCCCACTTTCTCAAATATTACGCAAACGTTCCATGATTGTTATCTGATAAAGAAAGAAATATGAGCCACGTTACGACAAAACCAAGATAGTGCGTGTGTGACCAGCATGGATCCAGATCAGCCTGCGCATTCACGCAGTCTGATCAGGATCCATTCTGTTCGCTATCAGTTTCTTTACTTTAATAGAGTTGGTAAGCGAACAGCATGGATCCTGATCAGACTGCGCGGATGCGCAGGCTGGTCTGGATCCATACTGGTCGCAAACCCATTATGTTGGTTTTGTCGTGACGCGGCTCTTATTGTTTTCGGATTGTGAAATATCACAAGTGTAGTATTTCTGTTTGATCTTACTACAGTTATTGCAGTGTTCGTTAAAAGAATGTTGCAATTCTGTAAGATTTTCCATACATTTAAAATGGTGTCGAATCATTTGAGGTGTTTTTAACTTTTGCTGTCACATTGCAAATAGTAAAACAACAATCATTGTAAATACTTGACATACTATTAATGCATTACATATATTATATAGGTAAATAACATAAAAACTGAAATGGTTATTAGAATTATTGACTAAGTCACTGATCTCGTTTAACAACAAAACAAAGGATACATAAAAGACTGTTTTCAACGATATAAATATGTATAAATAGTGGTCTTTTTTTTCAAAATATGAAACGCTCTAGAAATTAAATAGTATAATGGGATATTCCGTTCGTTGATTATCCTGAGTTTGAGCCTTGGAGGATATTGTGTTGCTATTATTACAATATGTATATTAAATAAATATGGTATTCAGACAATATCCATATTGAGGCACTTTAAAATTCTCCATATTATTCCTATTGATTTCCCAAAAGGGACATAAATATTATTTTGAATTCTGGTGGAGACGCCAGAAGAGGTAATCTGGCACCCCTTTGGTCAGTGATTCATGGTTTGCAGAAAAAAATGTCAAATTTAATGTTATGACAGATATATTTTAGTTTTGGGCCGACGAAAAACTAAAATATGATTTTGGCATCTCTAGATGAATAAACTTTTAATAATTCTTATTAAAGCATAGAATATAGACTATTAGAGAAACTTATGGAGTGTTTTAATATCCACAAACAAAGTAACAAAGCTTCGTGGTGTAATTTATATAATTGAATGCACTACATAATTATCCTTTTTATAACCCGTTACTAAAACAATATATAGCGTCATAAAAAGTTAAGTTTCATATTCGAATATTTTAATGTTACCTTGGTTATAACAGAAAAAAGGGTAATGTTGGTTTTTTGACACATCAACAGTAATTAAATTTAAAGATAGTGATTGTCTGACTCAATAGCCTTTAGCACCATTTTATACCTTACATTTATCAGTTGAAAAATCGCATTGATAACTTTTAGCAAAATATTCAAAAATAGTTATCGTGTCTGGTTCTCTTTTTTTTTGTCTATTTTAAAAGCACTTTTTCTAAATATTTCTGTACAAATATTTCATAACGTTCTTACACGCACAACAAATACAAATTATTCTTCTTCTTCTAATGAATCATTGTTTTCTCTTTCTTTTACATTTCCTGCTTTTTTCTGTATAGTTTCTCAAATAGTTCCTCGAAATCAAGAATGTTTGTTTTCAACATCAATTTCCCAAATGACAATATCGCTTTCCCTGAAAACAATAATTATGAATGAATTATGTAGCTGAGGGCAATTCACACCAGATTCAGTCTATTAGATATTCAAATTGCAACATTAAAAAGAAAAAAAATACCCCTAGGTAATTTGATTACAAATTTCTCACAAAGTGTGTAATATATTGCATCAAAACATTCAAAGGGTTGATATACTTTTTTTCAATGTGATGATGTATTAACCTGAACAACATGTATATTCGGTGATGCAGGGCTAGGTGTTTAAAGTATTATGTCAAAGCAAACAAATCCGTTTATTCATATCATATAATTTGTGTAACGGTAAGATAATTTTTGTTCCTTTATTTACCCTGTATCCCTTTTTGGCCAAAGCTTTGCACAGATTCGTGATTACTTATAAGATATTGCGTACATTCTTGCTTTACTGGATATATACGGTGTTTTTCCGATGGCATGAACTGATTTTTGCTGACATATGTTATGTTAAGTTACTCATATTCAACTTGTACATGATTTCTATATTTGAAGTTTTATTTATTAGACCAGTTACATTCAGATCAAATGATTGTAATAATGGTGGGCATTTCCTGTATGTGTATACATTTATCTGTTTGGTTTACTATTATAGTTTGTCGTTAACATATATCTCATGTTGAATGAAATGGTCATTAAATACAACGTTAGTTATGATCAACACTTTGATTATATGATATAAGGTAATTGTATGTTATTTACATTCAATTATCCCTGTGTCTATCTATCAACAGTTTCTGTTGAAAGACATGTTGTTATAAATTTATAATACATAGATATGAACAAAAGCCAGGAATTGGCGACCAAGATTTATTTTGATTTATAAATTAATCTTATTTACAGATTATGTCGTATCAATTATTTTATGTTGTTTTTTTAATAGAAAGATAAGTGTGTGTGTTTTTTTATTGTTGTTTACATGTTTTTTGGTTTTTGTTTTCTTTTGGGGGGTTGTTTTATTTTGTTTTTGCTTGTTTTTGTTTTAGGGGGAGGTTCTTGCTGTTGAGTAAGTTTGTTTGTTGGTTTTTGTTGTTTTTGTTGTTGTTGTTGTTGTTTGTGGGGGAGGCATCATTATTTATCTTCTTATTTGGTTGTTAGTTTTCTTGTGTCTTCGTTTTCTATGTAAGGTTAAAATGAAACTTAATTTTTAGCTTTGTTAAGGAAAGAAAAGAATTTTCAAGTTTAATAAGAGTATTATATTTACACTCTATTAAAAAAAGAAGAAATAAATTTGAAAGATTTCATAATAACATAGGTTTTAGTAAATTTATATTGAAAATAGGAAAAATCATCTTCACAAATTAATATTATTTCATATCATAAAATTGTCGTTTTGGTTATTTAAATATTTATTTATTATTTTCTGTTGAAAGACATGTAGTTATAAATTTATGATACATAGATATGAATAAATTATAACTGTAATATTATTTTCCTGTATTTTAATATTTCATTTATTAATAAATATGTTTGTAAGAATATGTATACCCCATTATTGATTTGTTGGGGGTTTTTTGTTGTTGTTGTTTTTTTGTTGTTGTTTTTTTTGGGGGGGGGGTTTGGGGGGGGGCAATAGAGATTATGTTTATGCCTTAAAATATACCTTGCAAATTTTGATTCTTGTGATTGGAAAAGTATTTTTTAATCGCTTCTTTCGATCCAAAGAAGGTTTCGAATTGCCTTTATATGGTATCACTAATTACCTTTCATTAAGTACACAATTGTGTAACCCTTAAATAAATAACTCGTAGAATTTTACTTCTCTTTCTTAAAGGTTCATCTAATTACGAATGGTAGTCTTTCATGTTTGTTAGTTAAGTCTTCCAAAATCAGATTACCCTTTTGTTACGAACGAATGTATCGTGTCGAGTACACCACGACTAGCATTAACAAATTAAGCTGGCAATTAAATTGGAATAATTTAAAGAATGGAAACAAAATGCTTAAAATAGAAAGATTAATTTGCCTAAAAAATTCAACGTAAATTACATTCCATTCGAAATTTAATTATAAACATTGAAGCTAATTCCACGAGGAACAATGCCACATTAGAATATGTTTTTTTAAAGTTTTGGTATTTTATAAAATTAATTAATTAATTGGTAAACGAAACATTTCATTTTCAAAACATCACAAAAATGAAATAATTTTTGCAATATATTGATAATTACGGAAAAACTGGATATTTTTTTTTACTTTTAATATGACATGACCGATTAGTTTAGTGTAAAATTACATATCCACTGCTTGTATTTTTCAAACACATTGTTTGAATTTTGAAAACAAATGCTTGCAAAATACCAATATGGAAGATAAATGTATGCATATTTTTATAAGAGCAAATGGCGCATGTATTAAATCATGACAGGCATCATCGTTAAACTGTTAAAACCATACAGCAAAATTTTTTGTGCTTATTATTGTTTATGTTTAAGTCCGATGCCTAAGTGTATTATATAACAGAGAAATCTATCGGTCAAACCCAGTTAATTAGATATCATTACCCCTCACTTTTTTCGTAATGTTAATTTCCCATAGGCCTCTGGAAGTTATTCTAAGTGTTAATGCAAGTGTATCACGTGACTAAGAAATTTTGTACTGTTACATAGGTAACAGAATTTTTTAACAGTATAAAACCTGGCCTGTGGTCTATTTTCTAAATAAAATGAAATAAAATGGCCGCCATTTTTCTCTCGATTCATTCTTATTTTCGACGATAGGGCAACACCAAAGTAACTTTGACTCTCATAAAATTTAGTTCTTTGCACCCTAGAGTTTTTTTCGCGTATAAAATATCTTTTTGTTGAATAGTCAAAAAGTTAACATCCCTTTTCAACGGAAGTAATTGTAATGTGAATAATTTTGTGTCAATCTGGAACATGCAGACGATTAAAGCATGCAACAAAGGATTATTTAACAATTTTAACCAGTTAAACGTTACAGATAGAGTTGGTGGACAGACATCTGTATGATTTCATCGTTATTTTGTAAATGCACTTTGTCAAAAACCATGCGAGGAATATTCTGGATACATTCACAGATCATAACCTAATAAATGGGTTAGTGTTTTGTTTTCTAAATAAAACACAGCTTATTGTATGTTTATGACTGGTGGATATCATCACTTGCTTAACGAATAAAAGAAAAACAGCTTCTCAAGAAGGCCTACAATACACTTAAAACTTGCAAGGTAAGGACAGTTTAGTTATTGCTACTCTTGGTTTATTTTTGTTACAGTTAGATTTAGTTGACAAATTCAGATCATCACAGTTTTTGTTCGGGGTAATAAAATAAATAACACATGGGTTTGTGTATAACAGTAAAATTATCATCCCTCGTAAAAAAACTGTCACCCTCGGCTACGCCTCGGGTAACAGTATTTTCCTAGGGATGATAATTTTACTGTTACCCACAAACCCATGTTATTTGTATAATATCAAACTATCATTCATGATAGTTCCGATAAAATAATCAAATCTGATTTCAAGAAGAAAGGTTGGGAAATAAAATTGTTCAGGACCACATTCTCCGAACTTACTACAAAATCATCATGATGGTTTCAGTATATCTTGAATGAACACTAGCTTTGTTGTGTGTATTATCACTTAACAACTACGATGAAATAGTATACTTTTTTAATGTGTCTCAAGACACAAACAATTACGATGAAATAGTATACTTTTAAAGTATGAAATAGTATACTTTTTTAATGTATCTCAAGACACCCGCTTTCATTAGAGGAACATATATGAACTTGTAAACGACATAAACTTGTGTATCTACAAATAGAAAATAACACAGTAGTGATATCTGATCATCAGCAATTTATCATATAAGTTTAATTAAAGTTCTGATCTGTCAATTAAGTAAATATATGCTTTTTGAATGACATAGTAAACGAAACAGCTATTGATAAAAAAGGATCTGCTGAATGAAATAAATGGAAAGTTGACATAGAAACATGACATTCTTTCTTTTCTAGAAATTGTTGATGCATTAAATATATTCATTATTAATGCATTTCATCTCTTAGTTAGAAAAAATATTACTACCCATTGCATATGAGGCATGAAATGTAAATTTTGGAAGACTAATCATCATGGAGGTTATTGTGTGCGAATTAATGTTTTTTTAATGTTACAATTGATAATCACAAATTCGCGTTTCAACAGGTACAATTCTTTATGAACGTGGGAGTTTTATTGTTTGGTTTCTTTGTTTCATTTTAAGACGTAATGCAATAACCTAATCATGTAGGGGTCAGGAAAGGTCAAATCTAGTATGTTTAAACAAATGTGTCTGCTGATATTTCCACAGACGTACACAAATAATTAATTGAAATGAAATAAACTTCTCTGTGGATTATGTGATATTAATGTCTGATTAAGTGTAAAGCTGTCTGGTTGTTCGACTGACCTTATTATTAAAGTTATATGAGGCTGTCGTGTATAGGACATATTGTAAGGCGACCATGTAACGAACGTCAATGTGAATCATGCTTCTATACACTCATGCTTCTATTTGCATTTGATCAATAGATCAATGAAATGTTTTAAAGGTACTTTTAGGGTAAACTATCCGCTTATACTGAGAGAAAAAGTACGAACATATACAATGAAATACTATAATTAAAAATATTATAAATTGGGTCTGAAACTATAAAAATAACAACAGAAATTCACATATTTTCTAATAAATCACTTAAAGATATTGAGTTTACTGAATTGCCTGTCCTACATCAGCATACTTTAGCAGAGACTTTTGAATAAGAAATATTTTCATATCGCCCTTGACAATTCTCATTTTTTGTAACAGTATTTTACGCATGAGCTACATTTATTCCGGAACTTACAAGATTATTACTCCGTAGGAGTGAAATAAAAATGTCGTTTCTAGGTTAACCCAAAATTTGTGTCATGTTACTTTAGTATTTGAGATATAAGACTTTACAAATTGTCAAATTAACTCTTGCAATTTTAAGATATTAAAACATAATTTTTTAGAAAGGAAACCAATGAGTTTGCTAAATGACGGGGACGTTAGTTTGTTATTATTGTAATGTTGCTGTTACTTGATTTGAATTGATTTGATAAATTCATTGTTTTATATTGCATTCAGTTGTGTTTTTTGTGTGTGTTTTTCTTTCTCCAAAAATAGTGATTTTATTTACTTTGCTTGAAAGGCGGTAGTCTATATCAAAAGAACAAGCTTGTCACAAACATACCTATTTTACAAGTGATATCTAATGGTTACAAAAAATTTGATTGACTACACAGAATTATAATATAATGAGTCAGTGACGAAGGAAACAAAACAATTGTTTCGTAAAAGCTGTAATTAAAGATGTACATACTTATAAAGAAAATATGGCGAATAACCCTACTGCCAGTAAAGATCTTCTCTATAAATGCCTTACATTAATTCAGCTTTGTATTTCCGTCTCATCTTTCTTTGTTGTAGATTAATGTTTTATTGGATTGTACTTCTAGGAGATGCCGCCAAGTTATTTAAGCAGCAACCATGTATGAGACGTGTTTACTAACATGATTATTCTGATAATTTCCCAAAGGGTTAGACAACATAGATTTAAATTCATCTGGCAGTTTTGTAAGAAACATTTTGACATTATCTCTTTTGTAGAATATTGTAAAAGATTTTAACAAACGTTTTTTTGTTTTTTTTCAATATTGACAATTGTTCATTATTGAAACTTTAAAGTCGGATCATATTTTAAAATTTACTATAGAGTTTCTATCAAACTTTTACATCTACAAATTTACCGCGAGCATATTGGCAAAGAGTTGTGTTGATAAGTATTATGTTGCTCCCAGTCTTGTTAACGCTTTATTTTCTTACATGAATCAGAAAGGTACAAACATTGCAAACATTATATGTGCCTTTCTTAAAGATGAAGCCTCTGTCCTTAAAAGTCGATATATACATTTGTCTTAGATAAGCAGTAAACAAACTATTTAAATTATATTTTTATGAAAGGTTTCGTTGTCTGTGAAGTCTGATGGACCTACAAAATTTTGAAATGACTGTTATCGAATGATGACATCAAAAACATTTTTGTCTCCCGAGATATTCAGCTAGAACGATTTTCTACTCTATATCTAAGCGCATTGTTATTGACGCACTTAACACTATATTTGACCAAAAAAACATTACAAATTGCACATCGTTTTCAATTCTCAGTCTCATTAATTTTTATCCAGATAATATAACTCTATTATTAACCATTATACTCAAAATTATTTACACAAGAATGTCACGCTTTATTCCAAAAGCGTTAAACAAGATATAAAACAATATTGAGTAAAACGCCTGCCAGGAATATTAGTGTGACTACTACTTAACATTTTGTAATGTTAATTTCCCATAAGTCAAAATGAGTTTTCTAATTTATATACGTGAACCAATTGAGAATTTTATACTGTCACATAAATGACATTACTTGTTCCAGAAAAAAAATCTGCTTATTTGGTATTTGCAGTTCAGTAAGTAAAGCCATCACAAGAATCACAAGAATTACCATGAGCACCAACGAATGATTGTTTGTATCCTTTTAATGTCAAAATAGTAAATGTACACATTTTGTTACAAATGTGCACTTATATTCTAGGAGAGGGGTAGAGATATTGATTAACAACTGTAGAACACTATATAGTCCTTCAATGAGTATTAGTGATTCTATATGAAATACACGTTTGGTAGAAATATACTAAATAATTCGAAGCTGCAAATTGCAAAAAAAGGTAAACAATTTTTTAGTAAATATGGTATCAGGATCAGATTAACTGTAGTTCCCAGTCCGTACATAAGATGGATCTGTGTTTTGATTTGTAATCGAAACACTGCTCATTGTTAGTGTTATAGCTGGTGAATGGATTGAAGATATCAGCATGATCTCAAAGAAAAGAAAAGTAGCTCAAGTTCAAGACCAATATAAAGAGTTAACGCCTCGGGAAACAGTTTGTGTAATTCAAGGAATGATATTTTACTGTTACAAATACAGACAATACCATCGTAATTACTTGTTTAAAATGTTGCGGTATCAATTCTAAATACGTTGTCAATTTTTAACTATAATATACAAAGATCAACTTATCAATTTTTACGTCCATTTAGATGTGATCATTCTTTTGTATCATTTTTGTAATGCTTAATGTACTTGGATAAAAGTATTCTACTTTCGTTCTTTTAACAACAAGGTCATTTACAAAGCTCTTAAGTATAGCCATATTTAACTGTTATTGCGGTTTACTTGCTCTTGGGTTTTATCACAAGTAGGAAAACAACCTTATCTTTATAATGGTTCACTTGCTTCCAATGATGTTCGTTATTATTGCAAACACGAAAGTTTTACTTCCTTCATTTATTGTTTTCTGACCTCATTTAGCTTTAATTTATACGGTAACAAAAACAGCGGTCAATAAAGAAGAATATTTCGTACTGTTATTGATATACTTTTTACTTTGTGATGTCTAATTGTCTAAGTAAAGGTTATTTAATATTGAGTCATATTAAAGTATGTCTTTGTACATTGTAGTATCATTGTTGTTGTAGATGAGGTACTTACTCATTTATGTTAATTACTTTGTTCTTTTATTACTAGGTATGATATTGCGGGAAGAAAAACATTTATACTCAACTAGTTATCCTTATATAATATAGGTCTGTCTTTCACGAAAGCTTCCTTAAAATGTAATCAATAAATGCCTTTCAACAACGTTTGAAAAATCGTTCAGTCGTTTAATATAAAAGCGATTTACAGAAAGTTATCATGAAAGTTACGATCAAATGCAAAAACAATCCTTTTTATATTTATTTTGATGTTAATGGAAACGGGTCAATACATTTGTGTAAGCCATTAATTACCATGTTGCATGTACCCAAAAGTTAAAAATGTTTTTGTCAAAAGCAAATCTTTGCGATAATTGTCAGCGAAAAGAATTTTTGAACGAGCTGGAATTCGTACTCAAAGAAAAGCAGAGAATATAAGATAGTAACTTTTCAACAAAGACGCTTTCATCTCCAAGAAACTGGTTTGAAGAGCAAACAGCATTCACAAATCTACCAAACCAAAGTATTTTAAACACAAATAATTATGAGCCTACGATTTACAACTAAACTAATTTTCCAAAAATATGCTGCCAATCCCTAAAAGAAATTAAACATTTTTTTCGATTCAGTACTTTAGTAATTTTGTAAAGTCAATTGTAAAATTGAATGATAAACTTTATATTTCAAGTGCGAATATCTATTGTCGACTGAGCTGTATTCTACAGCAAATAAGAGGAAAAAAACCGTAAACAGTATTTCGAATCAAATAAGTTTTTACTTCTTGAAATAAAAATACTATTTTTATATAAATATTTTTAACATTTTCTTAGTAAATGTCATAATTGAATATATCATGGCCTGATAAAGTGTGACTAGCCGACACGTTTGCAACGTTTGCATTAAATAGATATTTTTCTCCACTAGGTTTGACTTTTGTTGTTTATAATCTAATATGCCCCACAAATTCACTAACTGAGTGGTTTTATCTTTTGTACAACTTTCGTTCAATGTCGGCTGAGATTTGTATGGCACAGTCATAAGTCTTTTTTATTTGATATAGTGATGATTAGAATGTCTAGTTGTGTTCTGTTTGTGCTAAAACCAGACAAAACGATGTAACATAATACATTGTGGGAATTGTAAAAGACAAGGAAATATAGGTCTTTCAAAATTGCCTCCAATAAAGCCATAGGTCTTATATATTTTATAGGTCTAATGGTAATATACGCAATAAATGTAATTTTCTCATTCTAGAAGTTTTGGATATTTCTTGACAAATAAGTTGGTGTATTATTGTCATATATATTATTGAATATCCGTTGATAGGCGTCAATAATTTACAGCATCTTTGTCTCAAATAATTTTAAATTGTTTTGCATAATATATATATATAAAATATATTATATACGTTTGATGGTAAATTCACATTAGCTTCAAAATGTGTAAGAACAAGATGTGACACTTCTTATTAAAGTATTTAGGGAATGCCAACAGGCAATTTCAGTCTTACTTAGCTGTCTGCAATAGCACCAGTGAAAGTCTGATGGTCATTTACCTTCCTATTAACAAGAGGTATAAATGATTTTATTTCAAACAATATGTCTTCTTTTATCACGGCTATAACTCTTTTATTAGTCTAATTTACCACACATTTTGTATTCTTCTCTTCTTTTAGAGATATACGTCATTTTTAAAAAGGACAATTATACGTCTATGAAATAATTAAAATAAAAATCTATAAATAAATTTCATCATTAAGTACAATTTATAATCACTTGTAGCTCAACATTACATGGTTTTGAATGTTAGCACCTTTAGTTACCATAAGGCTACTCATACATTCAAGGTGTTTTTTGCCTCTTATTTTGATCAAATCACCCGTATCAAGTGTTGAATTTTTTTTACGTATGGTCATGATAAGGTGCCCATACCAGGAATTTGATGTCATTGTCTAAATATTATGACCAGGTCACATGTACAAGGTGTTGAATGTGTTCACATAAAGTGATGATAAGGTCACCCATCCAAAGTACTGAATGTAACAAGTAAGAGTGTCCAACAATTATGCCTATGATTCTTAATATACAAAAACCTGAGCATGGGAATATGAACCGGACTTTATATCGACTCTTAGTCAAGTTAATAAGCTATGTTTTCTTTTTAAATGATACTATTAACATAAGTACATTTACATTAGACATTTATAAACAAAGACATTGATGGAGAATGATACCATTAACATAAGAACATTTACATTAGATATTTATAAACAAAGACATTGATGGAGAATGATACCATTAACATAAGTACATTTACATTAGACATTTATCACCAAAGACATTAATGGAGGAACTGAAATTATAACTAGTTGACATAATGAACATACTTTAATAATTTTCTTGTTAGTTTCACGTATAAACTTAGAAACGGTCTCAGAAGCCCCATGTAATTTTACGAACCATTACGTCGATGAGCGATATAACAGGTTATAGAGTATTCCTTTTTGCACATTATAACCTCTGATAGTAGATTTTCTCCACAAGATTCTATAATCCAACACGTTTAAGAAAATCGTCAGTGTTAAATTGAAGTTTCCGTTGTCATTTCAGACAAGCACAATATGTCTTTCTGACACAGTAATAGTGAAAATCTAATAAAAATGATACCGATTTTTCACAAAAGTACTTTAAGGAAAACCAAAGTAACGTCTTAAATGTTAGCGCATTGCAAAAAAATGGGGAAAAAGACATTGAAACATTACCCTAAGCTTTTGACTTTTGAAGAATTGTGATTTATTTTATTCAAACTTATATTGCCTTTGGAATAGTTTTTTTCAATTTGTATTGCATTTGAGTTGCTGACATGAGCGATATTTCTTTTTGAGACAGTGATGACAATCTAATAAAATCTGATAGACGATGTTACCTATATTACACAAAAATGCATCAGGGAAAATTTAAGTATCATTCTAGTGTAACATTGTCACAAATAATGAAAAATGAAAAAAAAGAAGACATAATTATCTTATCCTACTTTATTGACTATTCAAGAAGGTTGATTTTTATTCCAACTGTATTTGCATTTGGCAGTTACTGGGTGAACTTACATAATGGAGATATGCATAGACATTTTACCATCTTGTTGTTTTAACTGAAAATAAGTCTATCTGCCATGTTATTAGTGAAAAGTCACTGTGGCAAAAACCAAATTTATATTTGGTTAACAAAAAGCCATATTTGCAATACATTGTATTTAGTTTTTACATGTAAATTTAATCTGAATATTAAAATAATTTACTTGTTATCGCCATTTTATTCTGTCTTACACCTTTGACTGTAGGTGTATATCCAAACTTTTTTATTTAACAACTTTAACCGTGTGAGCATCATTTATTCCGTAGCTTATAATTTTATTTAATGCTCCGTAAGAATGAAATAAAAAAAAGATCAAAAATTGGTCTAACGGTACTTAAATTTT
The DNA here is from genome assembly GCF_026571515.1 of Ruditapes philippinarum. NCBI lineage: Eukaryota > Metazoa > Mollusca > Bivalvia > Venerida > Veneridae > Ruditapes > Ruditapes philippinarum. Next base: position 116,778 of record NW_026865641.1, read on the forward strand.
TGAACTAGTAGTCTTTACAAATTGCCAACGATAAAGAAAGGAAACAAATGAGTTTGCAAAATAAGGGACGTTAATTTGTTATAATTGGAAAAGTACTGTAACTGGGTTTGAAATTTGATTAAATGATACATGTAAGCATTTATTATGTTTATACAAAAAAACGCGATATGTCTAAGATATCTCTCACGTCAAGAGTAACGGCCTAAGTATTATTCACTCTGTAGCACAAAACATATTGAAAGCAAACATCCCGAAGGACCGCAACACTAAAAATGACGTTCATGCGTTCTGGCTCGTAATCATGCTTATGTTTATAAATAATATAATATATGCTTATTAATAAATAAGTTTGGCATTAACATACATATTTTACATACTTATGTTAACTTTATGGTGACAAACGATATGATCTATTCCGCAGAAATTTAATATAATAGTGAGTCAGTGTCTTTGGAAAAGGAATATCTTGTTAGGTAAAATCTTGAATAAAAATACAGAATAATAGAAGTCTCTATGAATGCCTTAAATGAATGGTTTAAACTCTGTATTTCTGTCTCAGTTTCTTTCTTTCTTTGTTGTAGACAATGTTATTTTAGATTTAACATCTTAGAGATACCGCTAAGCTATTTAGACAGCAACCATGTATGAGACGTGTTTACTAACATGATTAGTCTTGTAAGTTCCCAACGGGTTAGACAACATACTTGTTTTCGTTCGGCAGTATTGTATTTTGACATTATATCCTTAGTAGAACATTGTAAACGTTTTGAACACTTTTTTGTTTTGTTTTAATAATTAAAAATCTAAAGTCAGATTGAATTATTATGTTGAATTTTTCAAGTACATCCAATGTAAATAGATTTTAATCAAAATTTTTACATCTCGAGCAAACTTGACAATTTTAACTCTATGCATAAAATATCTATTTAAAGGAGTTGTGTTGACAAAATATGATCCTCCAAATATGCTCTTTTTCCTTTAATGAATTGGTACAAAGGTACACAAAGTAGCAAAATTGTATGTGACTAAGAGGAATGCTCCTGTCTTTTAATGATTTCTACATTCGTCAGTCAACAATATCTTAAAATTACAGTTTATATAAAAATATAGTGTTGTCTGTAAAATCATTTAGACTTTTGGACGACAAAACGAAACAATGGAATTGAAAAGTAATGTAGTGTATTAATGGAAAAAAATAAAATATATTACTATGACATCAAAATACATTTAAAGCATCCAGAGACATCCACCTAGACAGATTTGTTTTAGATATGGAGATATATTTTGAACCTATCTAAGTGTAATGGGTACACGTCTTACAAACTTTATTAAAGTTTACACAATAAAAAGTGGAACATAACACATTGCATGTTGTTCCTAATTTTCAATCTCATCCATTTCTTTTTTTTAGATTTCTCAGATATTATAAAATATTATTTATCATTTGTCTCAAAGTAATTTAGACGAGAATTTCCTGCGTAATCCTATTGTCTTTAACAAAAAAGTATTGGGCTCTATGCCTTCAAGGAATATTAGTGTGACATTTCATATCATTACTTCTCAATATTTTGTCTTATTTATTTCCAAAAAGCTTTATTGGTTTGTTGGTTTTTTTTGTTTTAATTGGGTTTTACGTCACACCGACACATTATCATAAGGTCATATGGCGATGTTCCAGCTTTACTGATGGAGGAAGACCTCAGGTGCCCTTCTGTGCATTATTTCGTGCCTTTATTTCAGGCACGAACGGGCACCTGATTAGAACCACCGACGTTCCGTAAGCTAATTGGATAGCTTCCTCACGTGAAAGAATCCAAAGTCCTTATCGGAATTCGAACCACAGCGGTGAGGGACATGTTGATGCAAATGAACCACGTGTAAGAGAGTTTGTACTTTTACACGAATAACATAACTTTTTTACAACCTGATTATTCTGTACTCTTATCAGAAAACAAAATGATCGCCATTTTTTTCTAAACTGAACGTCTAATTATTCTAAAGTCAGTAAGTAAGGTCATCAAAAATACAATAAGCAATAGAGAATTCAGTTGATTGTGATATTGATTATTTTAAGGGTCGTCTAAAAGCTCCTTCTGTTGAAAAGTAAATTTACAAATTACGAATGATTCGCGGGGGAGGGAGGGGGCTGTGATCGACTTTTTATCAGGCTAAACGGGTTAAAAAGCTTACAACATCAAAAAGGGTTCTAACAGACTTTAGCAGTGCGAGTATAACTGTCACGTGTGGAAGAAAGCATTGATCAACTTGTACATTCCGACCTGCAAATTATGCAAAATAGGATATTATACCAACTTATAGTTTAGGGACCACATCGCATAATCAAAACCTTTTCAATGGATTTGTTTTTCAATTTGATTTTGAACGAACAAGAAAAAAACCTGAAGGTTTTGATAGCTGGTAAAATGATTGTAGATGTCAACTAAATCTCAATGAAAAGAAGAGTAACTTAGTAAGGACATACCACCTCGGGTAACATTTTTTGGAACGATGGATTAATATTTTTACTGTTACCCATAAAAGAAGTTGTTGTTTTATGTCAAGCATATCACCCTCAACTACCTGTTTTTTTTTTTACTCAATTTTTTTGTATCTATTTTGTGCTTTGAGCTAAATAATAGTATTCTACTTTCTTGCTTTCATCAACGAGGCCACAAGACATACTCAATCTACAGATTAATAGCTATTTACTCGGCCTTGAATGAACACAAATAGGAAAAAACCTTATCCCTTTATAAGGGTCACTGCTTAAATAATCGTTATTAACACAAAAACGAAAGTTTTCTTCCAATTTATAATATTTTCCGCTTTTATCTATAATTTATTTTGGGAAAGGGTTTAGCAAAAAACGTGGGAATAAAGTTTTTAGATTTTAAAGGTATGATATTTTTTATTTTGTGATTCTATTGTGAAAGTAAAGTAGTTTAATATTTTGTCAAATATAAAAAGGTTTTATTCAAGAGTGTTTTAAAACCAAAAAGGTTAAAATGTTTTTACAAAATTTTAAAAAGGGAAAACCTTTTTGGAAAAATTGTCATCTAAAATAGTTTTTCAAAAAAGACTAAAAAAACCTAATTTTTTTTAAAGCAAAAATGAGAGCGAAAAAAATATGAAAAATCTTTTTTAAAAAACAGGCTTTTAAAAACCCTTTTTTCGGGGTTTCAAGAACTAAAAAACACATTCACAAAACCAAAGTATTCAAATAGGGACAAAAAGGGCTCGATTAAAAATCTTTAACCAAAATTTCCATTATTAACGCCAAACCCTAAAAATTACTTTTTTAAATTTTGATTGGGAATTTGTATTAATTAGAAATTTAAAAATAATTTTGTATTTCAAATCCGAATAATTAAAGGCAAACAAATTGACGAGTGTATTCTACCAAAATTAGAGACAAAACCCTAAAGGGATTTTTGTATCTATTAGTTTTATTTTTGAAAAAAAAAATATTTTTAAAACTTTTTACAGTTTCTTATTAAACGTCAAATGGATTTTATATTTTATGCCTGATAAAGGTGCTCAACAGTTTCAGCGTTTTTTAAAGATAAATTTTTTCCATTTGGTTTTATTTTGTTGTTTATAGAAAAAATGTGTCCCAATATTTAATTATAATTTTTTAAAAAAATTTTGTTAAATGTGTCGGGGATTTTTAAAAAAATTTTAAAATCTTGATTCTTATTATAATTAATAATTTTTGAATAATTGGGCAGAATTTTATTGTCCAATTTTGTGAACCCAACAAAAATATGTAAAATAAAGCATTTGGGGGGGTTTAAAAACGCAATGAAATAAGAAAATTCGAAATTGTCTCCAATAAGTCATAATCCAAGGTAAATGTTTTAATTCAATACGCAAAAAAGCAAATGCAATATCTTTATAATTTTTGTACTCGAAGATTAATTGCCCCCTTTCCCCTTTTGATAAAGGAATGTGTCCTTATTTTTACGCCCGACTGAGTCGCCCCGAAAAATTTTGTAGGAAATATTTAAAACTTTTTTTTCTAGTTTTAAAATTTCACTTTTTTGTTGCCCCTTTAAGAAAATTATTCACTTTTCAACGAACTCTAATAAGCAACCATCTAAATTAATGCAATGAAAATATCAAATGCGATATTTTTTACGTTCGAAAACTAAAAGTTCCGTTGTGATACAAGAAACAGTATGTTTAAAAATAAGATAAAAAACTGTTTGAATGTTATTCGAACTTATAAGATACAATAAACTGTTAGTATATTGCAATTGCAATTTAATAGTATTTATGAATTTTGAAGTGTCATGGCAAGTAGCAGCCCAACGTATCGTATTTAATAGACCAGTTATAATCTCATTATAACCTCAATCAGTTACGCATAGGCAGATAAGTTAATGGTCTAATTTATTGATTCGATAAAGGGTCAATTAAACCGCACTTAAAATGGAAATCAATACACATCTTTACCAGAAATAAAAATCTCACGATAATTTGTTTTCGTCATTTTATTGATGGTTCTTTCCATTTTCTTAGATAAATTTTTATAATTTTCAATTACGTTAATTTTGCGTTTTGTTGTTTTAATGCTACAATCATCCCAGTTTTTGTGTATCGGGTTAAGTAACAATGAATACCGTAACTGCTGATCAAATTTGTATCCCTATTCAGCCCTATGTTCGATGTTTTTTTTAATTTAGAGGTATTTAAAGAAAACGCATTATAATGGGCGTACGTGGCCGAGTGTGTCATACCAATTGCTTGTAAGTCCGGTTAGCAAAAGGAGTTTTCATTTTTCATCTAACATAAAATATTAAGATAAATAATAATTAATGTTTCTATTATTAACAGATAATATTTAATTTTACAGATAATTGCTTAAATTAATGTAATGCTTTGTAAAGGCTATTTGCCGACGACTTGAAGACAAACTCTTTTCTATTTTCTAAATCTAATGATATTTCTTTATTTAAACAGTCACTTTGAGATACAAACCTGATAATAAAAATTTCTGTTAAAAAAGTTATTCTTTTAAATAAAAATTTTAATTTGTATAAAGTTTCTTAAACTGTATACTTAAGCACAATTTGCACAAATTAAACACTGGTAAGTAAAGAGTAATTACTTTCTATTGGCCCCAAATTTCCGAACTTTATCTATTCCAGTTCGCTGATTATTAAAATGTGCCTATAGCGTGTTTTACTAGTTTTTGATTCTGTTCAATATATGTGTAAGAACATTATTTTGCTGAACAAATAAATTGGTGTTTTATATTGTCATAGAATATTAATTAGATTTCCGTTGTTATGTATTGCCCATAATTGTTCAGAATCTTTGTCCTGAAAAATTATCATTTATTGTCTCGGCAAAAACATATGTACATGGTTGGTGAATATGTCAAGTTGACTTTAAATGTGTCATCAACAAAGGTGTTTACATCTGCTTATTTGAAGCCCTTTAGGGAATACCAACAGAAAACATCAGTCTTACTTAACTGTCTGGAGTAGAACAAAAAAAAAATCTGCTTGCTGGTTAAATATATATTACCCATTATATCAAAGACTAACAAATGGGATTTATTTCGAAGAATATGCCTTCTTTTTGGCACAGCTATTTCTCGTTTCTTTTAATCCAATTTTCCTTATATTTCGTGTACTTTTACTTTATTACCTTTTTTTAGAGACATGCGTTATTACAAAAAAAGGACATTTATAATATCTTCGTCGATGAAATAGTTAAAATGATGATAATATAAAAAGGATTTTTCATCAGTACAATTCATAAAAACGCTTGAAGGTCACCGTCTTGAATGTGAGCATGTGGTTACGATAAAGTCAGTCGTACCAAGATATTGAATGTTTTTCATATCTGGACATGATAATATCACCTGTACAAAGGTTTGACATTTTCATGTCTAAAGTCATGATCAGTTCGCCCATACAAGGTATTAACGTGTTTTTCAAAATGTCTAGTCATGATCAGTTCGCCCGTAAAATGTATTACGTGTTTTCATGTCTAGTATTGATCAGTTCGCCCGTACAAGGTATTACGTGTTTTCATGTCTAGTATTGATCTGTTTTCCCGTACAAGGTATAAAATGTTTTCACACGCACCAGGAAGTGCATGTCCTTAACGTAAAGGTAAGGATACGGTCACCCGCTACAAAGTATTGAATGATTTGGAACGTGTGATCATTGATACCTAGATTTTTGTTAATGTGAGCAAGTAACAATGAAAGCAAAAATAATTATTGTACTAACACCAAAGAAATATAAAAAAAAAAAATAATATACGCTAGTAAATGGGTCATTTTTTGTAATGTGAAAAGAAATTCGTGTGAAATTCAAACAAAGCATTGGCGTTTTTACTTTTGGGAATAAAGGGCGGTTGATTACAATTTTACAAAGTTAATTTCACTTTCTGGCAACAATTGGAAACCTCTGTGGTAGATTTGTACCTTATGGTTTTTGTTTTATAATTATCCTTATTTGTTTTCTATAAAAGTGGTGAGATGTTGAAGATGTTCTTTCAGAACAGGAGCGAAAATTGTCTTTGTAACACGTATTAGATACAATATAAATAACATGACAGAAATATGATACCAGATACTTAAAAAAAATGTTATAGGTAAAATTAAATAACGTCATGAATATAACCTATTATAATAGATAGAAACAAGAAAATTGATACCATTTCTACGACATTTATTACAACAATTGAAAATGTTTGGTATTTTTGTTGCAACTGAGAAAATCATTGTTTTTTTCTGTTTGTTTTGTTTGTTTGTTTGTTTGTCCCTTTCATTTACGGGGCCTGTTTTCCCAACAGTATTTCAGTCATATAAGTGGGTCATAGTTTCCTAACCATCGTTCCTGGAGGAGTTAAAGAGTACTAGACTTAGCTTTCTGTTTGTTTTGTTTTGTTTTGTTTTGTTTGGGGTTTTGTTTTTTTTTTTTTTTTGGGGGGGGGAGGGTTAATGTTGTTTTTAAAAAAAAAATAGTTTATTCTTAATGAACTAATTGACGAAAATCTAAGCTTTGAAAGATGGAATGGAACGTGCTGCAAATAAAGGGGGAATCTTTTTTCATCGGCACCTTTTAAATAAAATTGGTGAGCCAAAAGAAAAATTTCCAAAAAAAAAGCTTTTTTTTTTTAATGGCACTTTTGGTTTTTTTAACAAAAACTTTTGAGGTAAAATACAAAACTTATAGGATTACAAAATTTTTTGGAATGAACAAGTAGGAAAAAATGTTATTATTTAAAGACCTTTATTATCATTATTTACAATTATGGTACACACAGAGGGGTAATTTGGGATATTTTTGTTTCAAAAAATAAATTTACACTTTTAAAAAGGGTAAATAAGTGCTGAAAAATCCCAAGTTGTTAAAGTTCCTCGTTATATTGTTGTCTTTTTCAATATCGTTTCCTTTTTGTGCTTTTTTTGCCTCATTAAGGTTTATTTTTGTTCAACTGGTACATCATCTTCAGTTTTGTGTAGAGTAAGCTTTGTTCGACAGTCGATAATTACTGTAATTTTCTCAACCTTTATTAAAAGAAGCCTTTATAAAGTGCTTAATATCCCTTCAAGTATGTTGTTTATTTGCGATAACGTTGATAATATTTTTCTAGACAATAAATCGAAGAAATAATACTTTTTTCCTTTTGAATTGTACAGATAACCGCTTCAAACTTCTAGGCAAAACTTTCAAAGGGATATATGCCGAAAGTTTCAAGCATTATTCAATTTGATGCAATTTTTCATCAATATATTGTATTCTTTTTTGTCCATATCTGGTAAAAGATTTGTGTTGGAATTGTTTCTTGAATTTATTATTGTATACTAGTATTGTTTTACTTTTTTAGAATAATTTGACCGCTTACATTGTACGATTCGAGCAAAACTGTTTTGGTTTTTTTTACTGTAGAGAAATTTATTTATTTTCTATTCCTATGTCAATCTATTTGCTAATTACTCTTCATCAAATGATATACCTTATGTACTATATTTTATTGTTATTTAAGATCCATATACATGTTTTCCATATATGTATAAGAGTATTTTGCCATAGAAACAATTCGATGTATTATTTCCATATCTTTTATTAAATTTCCGTTACATGTCGTCCATTACTTTCAGCATCATTGTCATACAATCATAAATATTTTCGTCAAACATGATGCATCTTTGATTAAAATGTCAAGTTCCTTTTAAATATGCCATAACAAGATGTTACAATGTTTAGAAAAAAACATTTTGGGAAAACCAAGAAATATAATAAAAGTCTCTATAAATGCCGTAAATGAATGTTTTAAACTTTGTATTTCTGTCTCTCGTTTTTCTTTGTTTTAGACAATGCTATATAAGATTTTACATCTTAGAGATACCGCTAAGCTATTTAGGCAGCAACCATATATGAGACGTGTTTACTAACATGAGTAAGCAGTTTGGTATTTTGACATTATCTCCTAAGTAAAACCTTGTAAACATTTTAAACACATTTTTCAATACTGCCCATTGTTTTGTTTCTCTAAAGTCAGATTGAATAATTATGTTGAAATTTTCAAGTACATCAAATGTAAATAGATTTTAATCAACATTTTTACATCTCCTTATATATCGAGCAAATTTGATAATTTTGACTCTATGCATAAAATATCTTTTTAAAGGAGTTGTGTTGACAAAATATGATTCTCCAAAAATGCTCTTTTTTCTTAAATGAGTCAGTACAAAGGTGCAAAAATTGTATGTCTCCTGTCTTTTTAATGATTTACACATTCTTCAAGCAAAAATATCTTAAAATTACAGTTTATATGAAAAAAATATAGTGTTGTCTGTAAAATCATTTGGACTTTTGCACGACAAAATGGAACAATGGAATTGAAAAGTAATGAAAGGTATTAAAGGATAAAAATATAATATATTACTATGACATCAAAATACTTTAAAAGCTTGCAGAGACATCCACCTAGACATATTTGTTTTAGATATGAAGATATATTTTGAACCTATCTAAGCGTAATGTGTACATGTCTTACAAACTTCATTAAAGTTTACACAATAAAAAGCGGAACATAACACATTGCATGTTGTTCCTAATTTTCAATCTCATCCATTTCTTTTTTTTTAATTTCTCAGATATTATAAAATATATTATTTATCATATGTCTCAATGTAATTTAGACGAGAATTTCCTGGAGTCTTTAACCAAAAAAAGAATTGGGCTTATGCCCTTCAAGGAATATAAGTTGTGACATTTTCATATTCATTACTTCTCAATAATTTTTGTCTTTAAATTTATTTCGCATAAAAAGCTTTATTGGTTTGTTTGGTTTTTTTTGTTTTAATTGGGTTTTACGTTCACACCGACACATTATAATAAAGGTCATATGGCGAACATTCCAGATTTAACTGGGTGGATAGGAAGACCATCAGGTGCCCCTTCCGTGCATTATTTCAGGCACGAACGGGCACTTGAGTAGAACCACCGACATTCCGTAAGCTAGTTTGATAGCTTCCTCGCATGACAGAATCCAAAGTCCTTGTCGGGATGCGAACCAACAGCGGCGAGGGACAAGCGGCCACGGGCGCCCCTTTATGAGTTATTCATGTTGTTGATGCAAATGAACCATGTGAAGGAGAGTTTTGTACTGTTACACGAATAACATAACTTTTTTACAACCTGATCATTCTGTACACTTGTCAGAAAACAAAATGGTCGCGATCGTTTTCTAAACTCAACGTCTAATAATTCTAAAGTCAGTAAGTAAGGTCACCAAAGATACAATAAGCAATAGAGGAAACTGTTATTTTGCATTGATGTTTAGGGTCGTCTCTTAAAAGCCCTTCGGTTGAAAGTAAATTTACCAAATTACCGATTTTTTCGCCGGGGAAGGGGGGGCGGGCCTGTGATTGATTTTTTATCAGACTAAAAGGTTAAAAAAAAGCTTACAACATCAAAAGGATTCTATATAACTGCCACGTGTGGAAGAAAGTATTAATCATTTTGTATATTCAGACCTGCAAATTATGCAAAAAATGGATTTTATAAAAACTGATATTTTATTGACAGGATCAGCATAAATCAAAACCTGTATCAATTGATTTGTTTTTAATTTGATTGTTGAACAAACAAGAAAAAATCTCTTGAAGGTTTGATAGCTCTCGTAAAAAAATAGTAGCTTAGCAAGGACCCACCACCTCGGGTAACAGATTTGGTACGATGGATAATATTTTTACTGTTACCCATAAAGTTGTGTGTTATTTATGTACAAGCAATATCACCTCAACTACCTGTTGTATGTACAATCATTATTTTGTATCATGGTTTGTGCTTTACGAGCTAAGATAATAGTATTCTACTTCCTTGCTTTCATCAACGAGGCAACAAGACATAGTAAAGTACAGCTGTAATTGCTATTTACCCAGCTCTTGAATGCCATCACAAGTAGAAAAACAAGCTTATCTTTAGAATGGGACACTTGCTTCCAATGATTATCGTTATTATTACACACACGAAAGTTTTACTTCCTACATTTATATATTTATGACCGCTTTTAGCTATAATTTATATGGCAATACAGTGGCAAATACAGTTGTAGATTTCAGAGGTTTAGTGATATTTTTTTATTTTGTGATGTCTAATTGTGAAGTAAAAGTAGTTTAATATTGTGTCAAAATACATTAGATGTCTATACAAGAAGTGTTTAATATCCAAAAGTTAAAATGTTTTTATCATCTGAAAAAGGCAAACCTTTGGGATAATTGTCATCTAAAATAATTTTCTAACGAGCTAACTAACCGTATTTTTATAAAGCAAAGCTGAGAGCGAAAAAAATAGTGAAACTTTTTAATAAACAGGCTTTGACCTACATTTTTACGGTTTCAAGAACTAAAAAGACAGCATTCACAAACCAAAGTATTTCAAATACAGACAATAATGAGGCTACGATTAACATCTTAACCAACTTACCATTATTATACTGCCAATCCCTAAAAAAATTAAACTTTTTATTTCGATTGAGTAGTTTGGTAGTTCAATTAGAAATTATTACCATAATTTTGTATTTCAATTCCGAAATATATATTGGCAAAACAATATGTCGACTGAGCTGTATTCTACAGCAAATCAGAGAACAAAACCATAAACGGTATTTTGTATCTGATTAGTGTTTACTTCTTGAAAATAAAAATACTATTTTTATATAAATCTTTTTAACAGTTTCTTATTAAACGTCAAATGGATTTCATATTTTATGCACTGATAAAGTGTGACTACCCAACACGTTTACAGCGTTTGTATTAATAGATAATTTTCTCCATTTGGTTTTACTTTTGTTGTTTATAGTATAATGTGTCCCACATATTACATAGTAAGTGGCCACATCTCGCGTAAAACTTTTGTTAAATGTCGTCGGTGATTTGTTAAGACACATTAATAAGTCTTGATTCTTATTCATAATTTGATATAATGATGATCAGAATGTCTAGTTGTCTACAATTTGTGCCGAGACCAGACAAAACTATGTTACATAGTGCCTTTAGGGAATTGAATAATGCAATGAAATAATGTATTCGAAAATTTTCTACTAAAATATAATCTTAAAGGGTTTAAAGTTTTATGGTATATCGCAATACGAAATGCAATTCTTTTATTCTTCAGTTTTTGTTTGTGTACTACTACGAAGATAAATGGCCCCTCTTTCTTGTGTGCCCTAATTTTACGTCAGACTGAGTCGCTGATTAAACTTATGTTGTTAAATATTCAATCTTTATTTTTTGAATTAAAATTCCCGGTTTTTTTTGCTCTTATCAGTTTAATTATTTTTCATTTTTAATGAAATCAAAAAAGCAACCCTTAAAATTTTGCAAAGAATATCAATGCATATTTTTTCGTTTAAACTAAGTCCCCTTGTTTACAAGAACAGTATGTTTAAATCAAAATATGAAGATAGAAAAAATGTTGAACCTTTAATGATAAATACATAAATGTTTTCAATTGCAATTTTAAAATGTTTTAAGATTTTAAGTGTCATGGCAAGTAAGAAAAACGTTATCTTTTTAATAGCCATTTATAACTCTTATAACCTAACGTTGTATTGCAATTGTAATGTCTTTTTTTGCTTTAAAACAATTTAACCGAAAAAAAAAAAAAAATTTTACCCCCCTTCCGATTTTTTTCTTTTTTTTTAAATCGTTTTTCTAATTTTTTTTTAAATTTTTAAAATTTAAACGCTAAAAAGCCTTTTTCCTAATGAAAACCAAGTTTGTTCTGTGAAAAAGGGGATTATAAGGGTTTTCCGAAAGAACCAAAAAAGGAAAAAATTCAGTTTTATGTTTAATTAAACAAATTTTTTCGAACCAAAAATTTTATTTTTTTCAATTTTTTTACAGGGGAAAATGGTTTTTAAAAGTTTTTTCGATTTTAAAAGGGAGTTTTTTTTCTTTACAATTAAATTTTTCAACCCCCCAATTTTTAAAAAAAAATTAGAAGATTGGTGGGGTTTATTAAAACGTATAATATATTAATTTACAGATAATTGCTTCATTAATGTAATCTATTGTAAAGGCTTTTTGCCGACGACTTGAGACAACTCTTTTCTAATTTTCTAATTTAATGCATTTTTTTAAAACAGTCATCTTTGATATAAAACTGATGTAAAATATTTCTTTTTAAAAATATTTTTTCAATAAAATATTGTTTTAAAAATTTTTAACTGTGATACAAGTTTTTAAAAATTTCCTGTAAATAAAAGTTTATTTTTTATCAAATTTCAATTTTATTATTCCAGTTCGCTGATTATTAAAATGTGCTTATAGCTGGTTTTATTAGTTTTGATTCTGTTCAATTTATGTGCAAGAATATTTTGCTGAACAAATAACTTGGTGTTTTATTGTCATATATATTATTAGATTTCCGTTATGTATTGCCCATAATTGTTCAGAATCTTTGTCTGAAATTATCTTTTATTGTCTCGCAAAACATATGTAATGTTTGGTGAATATGTCAAGTTGACTTTATAATGTGTCATAACAAGATGTTACATTGCTTATTGAAGCCTTTAGGGAATACCAACAGAAAACATCAGTCTTACTTAACTGTCTGGAGTAGAACCAGAAAAAAATCTGCTTGCTGGTTTAATATATCTTCCCATATATCAAAGACTACAAATGGATTTATTTCGAAGAATATGCCTTCTTTTATCACAGCTATTACTCGTTTTCTTTTAACCAATTTTCCTTATATTTCGTGTACTTTTACTTTATCCCTTTTTTAGAGACATGCGTTATTACAAAAAAGGACATTTATAATATCTACGTCGATGAAATAGTTAAAATGATGAATATATAAAGGATTTTCATCAGTACAATTCATAAACGCTTGAAGGTCACCGTCTTGAATGTGAGCATGTGGTTACGATAAAGTCAGTCGTACAAGATATTGAATGTTTTCATATCTGGACATGGTAATGTCACCTGTACAAAGTTTTGAAAGTTACCATGTCTAGTCATGATCAGTTCGCCCGTATAAGGTAATTCGCGTGTTCATGTCTAGTCATGATCAGTTCGCCCGTACAAGGTAATTCGTGTTTTCATGTCTAGTCATGATCAGTTCGCCCGTACAAGGTAATTCGTGTTTTCATGTCTAGTCATGATCAGTTCACCGTACAAGGCATTAAATGTTTTCACATCTGGTCATGATAATGTCACAAGTACACAGTTTTGAAATTTTTCATGTCTAGTTATGATCAGTTAACTCGTGCAAGGTATTGAGTTTTTACGTAAGGTAAGGATACGGTCACCCGTACAAGGTATTGAATGTTTGTACGTGTGATCATGATACCAAGATTTTGTTAATGTGAGCAAGTAACAATGAAAGCAAAAATATTATGTACTAACACAAGAAAGGAAAACATGTACAAGTAAATAGGTCATTTTGTATATGAAAAGGTATTCGTGTGAATTCAACAAAGCATTGCGTTTACTTTGGGGAATGATGGGCGTGTTGATACAATTTACAAGTTAATTCCTTTTGGCACATTGAAACCTCTGGTGGTAGATTTGTACCTTATGGTTCTTGTTTATAATTATCTTATTTGTTTTCTAATACTTTTCAGAACAAAATCAATGTTAATAAAGTGTGAGATGTTGAGATGTCATTTCAGACACGAGCGAAAATTTTCTCTGACACTGTATTAGTTACAATATAATAACATGACAGAATATGATACAGATATTTAACAAAAAATGTTATAGGGAAAATCTAAATAACCTCATGAATATAACCTATTATAATTAATAGAAACAAGACATTGATACCATTTCTTACGTCATTTACTATACATTGAACGTTGGTTTTGTTATTCTCATTTTTATTGCATTGGGAAGTTCATTTCTGGCTTGTTTTTTTGTGTGTGGTTTTTTTGTGTTGTTTTTTTTTTTTTTGGGGGGGGGTGGTTGTTAGTTTGTTATGTTATTGTTATTTTGGGGGGTGTTGGTTTTTATGTTATTGTTTGTTTTTTGTTGTTTTCTTTTTTTTTTCTTTTTTTTTTCTTTTACGTTATGAACATACTTTATTTTTTATCTTGTTAATTTCACTGTTAAATTAAGAAACGGGGTCTGAGAAACCGTAATTAATTTTACGAAGAACTATGTCGATAAGCGAATTAGCAGGTTACAAAATATTCCTTTAGACACATTATAATCTCTGGTAGTAGATTTTTATTATTTTATGTGGCTTCTTTTTCAGACACGTTTAAAAAAACAGGTGTTACATTGACGTTTCAGTTGCCATTTCAGACATAAGCGATATGTCTTTCTGACACAGAGTGTCAATCTAATTAAAAAACTGTTAGATGATTCAAAAAGTGCTTTGTGGAAACGTCATAAATGTAATAAAATTAATTGGAAAAAGACACTTGATTCAATATTTAATGTTACGTTATTGACTGTTCAAGAATGTTGATAATCTTGTGTCAAATGTTTGTTGCTTTTGGCAGATTCTGATCGAACTTACATAGTACACATTTTCATAGATTTACCCCCGTTCAGAAACACACTCTTACTAAACTGTTTTAAGAGTACAACAAAAGACTGTAGGTCATCTACAGTATCATCCTTTATGTCAAAGGTAAAAGAGTTTTATTTCCAATGATCTGCTTTCTTTAATTACAGTTATAACTATTTTATTTGTCTTAGTTTTTTTACATTGATGTAGTCTTCCCTATGTCACCTGAAAACAATGAAATGTCTATCTAATTCGATAAGTCATAAAAATTTGATTTACAGACAAATCTTATTAATATAATTTATAATATAGTAGCCTCAGGTAGTTAATTTTCTTGTCATGGTTAAGATTTGTTTTATCTTGCTTGTCTTTTGCTCCACGAAAAGAATTAATAAGTGTTAACTTAAAGTTTGAGTTATCATTTCAAACAAGAGCGGTGTGTCTTTCTGACAAAGTAACAGTGACAATCTTATAACTATTGATAGAAAAGGTTGCGATTATTTTACCACATTTCTTGAGGGAAATCTAAAAAACCTCAATAAACATAATCTTATTAGAGACACATCCAAAAAAGTAACACCTTATAGTACGTCATTGAAATCCCAATGGAGTTGATGATGATTTTTAGAATGTTGATGCATTTGGGATTTAATAATTTGATACATTCTGTAAGTAACGGGTGAATCAAGCTATTGTATGTACGATAATTTTTCAGTTAGCAAACACACTTATCGTGAGAAGATTGGTCGTCTGTTTTTGAACAAAATAGAATATTTAGATTCTAGATGCCTTCTTGAATAACTTAAGCAAGTTGTGTTGTTTGAAGCATGATACGATAAACATATTAGCATAAATTTAACATTTACACACACCAAACAAAGACATGGATGGTTGTACTAACTCAAAGAACAATTCTACACAATTAGCATATTTCATTATAAATTTTCTATCTTTTATTTTTTAACTTAAGTTCGCTTAAAATATGATATGAACGTTTTAATTTTCAAATTGGATAAACCAAAAATTATCATTTGATTATCATACTTTCCATAACAACAAGTCTTTCAATACATACATTTCATTAAGCAAATATAATAAGAAAACTATTTTACAATAATATCGTCATTAACTTCTGGCTTAATACATTGCCAACTTATGCAAACTTTGTTTAGTTTTTAAGCTAAATAATGAAATTGTAAGCCTGTAGGAAGTGTCAATATCTTGATATAACTTTTTATGATGTGTTTTGAACAATTCCAAAATGTTTCAAGACTTAAAAGAGACGATTTAAAGCAAATCAAACATTGTTAATTTTGCCTTTAACACCAAATTTGGCGAGACAATTGCAAAAGAAAATCACGCTTATTTTCTTAATGTTCTATTTTACCCACACAGCTATTTACAAAGGTTTTAAGGTAGTTACAATCGTTAAAGCACCTACTGATTTGAAGTACCGTCGCAAGTAGGAAACAAGTGTTATCTATTTAATTGACCGGTTATTCCTCATTATTTCACCAATTATGGTACACACAGAGGTGTAATTGTCTATATTTAGTGTTTCAATAAATCAATTTTACACATTTAAAATGGTGAATCAATGAACAATTAGTCAGCTGATAAATGCTCAAGTTGTTGAGTTCCTCGTTATATTGATTGTCTGTCTCAATATTTGTTTTCTTTGTAGCATTTAATTTGCCTCATTAAGGTTTATTTTCGTTCAACTGGTACACCATCTTCAGTTTTGTGTAAGGTTTGTTCGACAGTCGATAATCACTGTAATTTTCTCAACCTTTATTAAATGAAGCCTTTATATAGTGCTTCATATCCCTTCAGTTATGTTGTTTATTTGCGAGTAGATGTTTATGGTAATGTTGATAATATTTTTCTAGACAATAAATCGAAGAAATAATACTTTTTTTCCTTTTATATATACATTTGAATTGTACAGATAATCGCTTCAAACTTCTAGGCAAAATTTTTAAAGGGATAATTTTTCATCAATATATTGTATTCTTTTTTATCCATACCTGGTTAAAGATTTGTGTTGGAATTGTTTGTTGAATATATTATTGTATACTAGTATTTTTACACTTTTCAGGATAATTTGACCGCTTACATTGTACGATTCGAGCAAAACTCTTTGGGTTTTTTTACTGTAGGGAAATTTATTTATTTTCTATTCATATGTCAATCTATTTATTAATTACTCTTCATCCAAATAATATACCTTATGTACTAGATTTTATTGTTATTTAAGATCGATACACTTGTGTTCCATATATGTACATATGTAAGCGTATTTTGCCATAGAAACAATTCGATGTATTATTGCCATATCTTTTATTAAATTTCCGTTACATGTCGTCCATAACTTTCAGCATCATTGTCATAAAATCATAAATATTTTCGTCAAACATGAAACATCTTTGATTAAAATGTCAAGTTGCTTCAAAATATGCCATAACAAGATGTTACAATGTTTAGAAAAACCTTTTGGGAAAACAAAGAAATATAATCGTTACTTATCTGTCTCAAATAGCACCAGGAAAAGTCTGTAAGTCATTTGTCATTCTATATATCAACAGTTATGTTGATTTTATCTCAAACAATATGTCTTCTTTTATCACAGCTATAACTCCTGATTATTTGTCTATTTTATTTTGTATTTGTTCCCTTTTAGAGGCATATGCAATTAAAGAAACTGTTATAATATTTGCTTCGAATGTCAGGAAAGACGTAAGATGTGACGGCATATCTGAATATTTGTTTTCAGCGGGCCGATTATAATATTGACCTATTTGACCCCGGGCTTGAAACTAATAAAACTAATAATTGAAACCATAGCAAATTTGTTATTATATATATAGAAACAACTGTGGTTTCTATTATACTAAGAAGTGTCTTTAATAAATTTTACACTTTTTACAAGATCACTTGAATATATATGTAATTTAAGGAAAATTCCAAATAACTAAAAACGGTTTAAACAGTTCAGACATCTTCGTCTTTCCCAGCAAGTTCAAATTTACTTTTATTAACGCTGTTTACAAAAGAATCTGATGTAAGTTCACTTAGCGTTTTAATACAAACTACAGGTACCATCTATTTAATCACTATAGACGAGTTGTTACTCGTGATAACCTCAATTATAGCACTCACCGAGGTTTAATTGCCTCTATTTATTGTTTAACTAAATCAGTTTAGAACATTTTATATGGGAAATCAATTGACAATTTCATCAGCGGATAAATTTTCAAGTGATTTTATTCCTCGCTCATTAAATTGTTTATGAATCTAAATATGTGTTATATTTTCTTGTAATGTGTTAGGTTCATGATTTTGATATTCGTGCTATTGGTGCATCAGTTTTGTAAAGAGTGAGTGAATATGATTTGTAAGTGCCTTTAGTGCGCCTGTTCGTGATGAGGTCACAATGACATGGCAAGGAAGAACATATTGATTAAACAATCAGTCAACAAGTGGTTGCTCATTGTACCATCACAAGTAGAAAAAAGGGTTATCTTTTTAATAGACCGGTTGTAACTCGTCATAACCTCAATTATGGAACACAAAGAACACGGTCATAATTGTCCATTTTTATTGTTTCAATGCATTTAAAATGGGGAATCAATAAACAATTTTATCAGCTGATACATGCTCAAGTGGGTGATTTCATCGTTATATTATACTGATATTCTTCCTCAATATGTGTTATATTTGTAGTATTTTGAGAGATTCAGTAATATTTAGTTTTGTTCCATTGGTAAATTATGCTATCTAGCTAGTTTAGGGAACGTCAGTTGTTCTACGCAGGTGCCCGTTCGTGCCTGAAATAATGCTCGGAAGGACACCTGAGGTCATCTGCCGCCACAAGAGCTGGAACTTCGGCATTTGACCTTTACTATGTCGATGCAACGTAAAAACCAAGCAAACCAATTGATAAATGATCTCAGTTTTGTAAGGTTGACAGCCAATAATTATACCTCATCATTTATTGAATAAAGCCTTAATTATCCCTACATTACAAGTTATGTCATTTATATGAAGAATATGAAGAGAGTGCTCAAAACTATGGGGCAGATAAGTGCTTAAAACTATGGGGCAATACTATTGTTAGGGATATTTGAAGATTGTTTCAGTCATTTTGTCCATCTGATGCATCTTTTTATTCCCGAACAATTTGATACAAACCTGATGAAAACGATTTCTGATAAAAATATCCGTTGAATAACATATTGTATCTGTATGTTACACCTGTAAAGACAAGTTTGCCAGTCTTGGGAGGAAATTAATTTTTCTATAAAGTAATTCAAACTTTTATCCATTCCTATATATCAGTCTTGTCACCAATATCACTTAAAATGTTTAAATAATGTGCGTATAGGGTTTCTTAATAAAGTTGATTGTTATTACAAATTGATATACTTGTATTTTATATATGTATTAGAAAGTATTTCCCAATAAATAACTCGATGGTTAACTATTATATATATGGTTACAATTCCGTTTAAATTACGACAATAATTTTCAGAATATTTGTCTCATATCAAAAGTTACTGTTTTCATTTTTGCACACAAAAAAAACGTGATATAAGTTTGATGAAAATGTCAAGATGGTGGCTTCATAAGGTGGCATAACAAGGTGTTACACTGCTTATTGAAGCCTTTAGGGAATACGAACAGAAAATATAAGTCTTACTTAACTGTCTGCAATAGCACCAGGAAAGTCTTCAAGTAACTTGTCTTCCTTTATCGTCACATTAGTGAGGTAATGGTTTAACTCCTTGTATAATTTAGTATGATTTCATCCGAACTGTACGATGTATTAACGGTTATATACGTTTTATTTCGAACATTATGTTCTCCTTTCTTATAACACAGCTATAACTCCTATTTATTTGCCTATTTTACTGTTTCATTTAGTCTTTCTTCGCTTTCTCATGCTTAGAGGCATGACTAGGTCACTAGTTACTGCATGGTAAGGAAAGTTAACAAGCCCCGGTCCATGATTATATCACTAACACGGCCAGGAAAGTACTAAAGATTGGACATGAAGTCCTATATAACTAGAACATGACCAGGAATGTTAGTCCGAGTGTTTCAGTGTATGTCAAATGACTATTATATTTGAATGATAGTAAATACACCATGTTTATATTTATATAGTCTTTCAAAACTTGTCATCTTTTGGTACCCCTAAAAATGTAATTTTCAGCTGGGCAAAAACTTGATTATGTGTCCTTGAAAAATGACCAATAGAGACTGAAGTTGCTCTGCGGAACAATAGGTAACAGTAAATCTTTGATACTATTCATTCTGTTTGTCGTATGTGACTGAAAATTTCTCCTACATGACTTAAAGATTAACGGGGAAAGCAGATGATTAGCCACTTAGTAGCCATTAGCGAGAACGTCCATCCTTCCTCATTTTACTTACTGTCTCTTAAAGCACCTTTAATTGTTTCCTTATGTCTTATATTTATGGTGTGTGAGCACTATCTATTGACATTAACCCTAATGATAGGACTCAGATCGTTTTGATCAAGGTTATGTGTAATGTTGATTTATTGTTTGTTTCTTACTTTTACAGTTTATTAAACAATTTATATCATGTGTTTATAAAGGGAAATCATTCTGTTCTACCTAAATATTTGTTAAAACAGTGTTATCTCCCTTAGATGTTATAGAAATAATGCTTCAAAATATAATTGAATACCTTTCAAAGTTTTTGTAGAATTGATTGATTGATTGATTATGATTGATTGATTGATTGATTGATTGATTGGTTGATTTCATGCATGGACAGGCACCTGAGTAAAACCACAGAAAGACATTCCGTAAGCTACTTAGATATCTTTCTCACATGAAAAAAAATAAAGCCTGAAATAAGGGTAAAAATATATAAATTTGATTTAAGGTTTCATCAAAATTAATCATCATACTTAACAAAATGTGAAACAAACATTTTAGTAAATGTATATGTATACTCGTGCGCGTTCATGATAAAAAACAAAGCGTATTATTAGATCAGAAAAAAAACAATCGTATGTAATGCATTAATTGTTATGTTAATCAACCACACATCTTTGTGATCAGTACCAGGTACTTGTTGCATTAATTTGCATTAATTTCTGTATAGAGACATCTCTTCCTTGAAGCTTATGGTAGCTAGGTAGCTATTGATATATATGGAAAGTTGTGAGATATACCGATTTATAATAACTAAATAGAATGACCTCTTTTGAGCATTTCTCTATTTTGTAGTACATTTCCAGATGTACTACTCTCATCTTAGGGTATAATACTTTTATTGCAAAATTTAATAGGAAATGCTAACTGATGTCTAATTTGAAAAAAAGAAAGTTTGGGAAGCTATATTCTCTGTTACTGGTCCAGATAATTTGGTCCGTTTTATTTTGCAAGGAAACGAAAAATCCATTTCTTTAACTGATGACAATGAGAGAAAGAAACTGTACTGATATAATCAATATTTTCAAATTTCAAATTTCAGCACAATATATATTTAACACAATTTAGTGACATTCATTTTAAAGCACAACAGCGTATATTGAAACGCGCATAAATTGAAAAAAAAGAAAATGTTTGCCTATCGCAAATAAGTACAAATATCAGATATATTGTTTATTAAATTTGTGCTGTCCTCAAATTACAAGTACACCACGTTTTGTTGTAAAATTTCCCAATGTGGTTTTCACACACGAAACACAAAAGCTTCAAGCAAACACTGTAAAAGATCTATATATTTTCTTTTATGGCGAAAATAAATTAAAACGTACTTCATTGTATGCCGGTCTTGAATAATGATTGATGAGGTTACTACTGGAAATAATAAACTTATCTGCTCTTAGATTTAGACAATGAGTGCCATTGAAATAAATTTATTATAGTTCTATATCATAATATGTTTTTTGATGGCCTACATATGACATATTCGAAAATTTATTGCTTTCAAAACTTAGCCTTTTTGTAGTAAACAAATATAATTTGAGATGTACTTAAATATCTTTCTCAATCTTATGTGCAACGTTTTTATGATAAGCTGCCAGGCTGCCAACTTCAGGCTGCTAGGCTGCCAACTTCACGAACATTTTTTTAAGAGTGTTTTTCTTCTTATTTTATTCAATTATTATTATTAATTATTGCTCTCAATGTTGTATAAAGAAATATTCTCTGGTTTGTGGTTTTTTCTTCTTATGAATGAGATCAACCTGACACTGGCATGCATACTTGTACAATATGTAAAACATAGTGTGTGTATATCATATATCACTCGTCTAGTTGAACACCGGTGATATCAGAAGCGAACAATGCTGTGCTATTCAACACATTCAAATGAATTACAAGTAAAATGGTTTCCTGCGGGGGACATTTTTAATGATATAAAGATATTTCATTTAACTATTTTCAACATTGTTTGGGGGGGTAAATAAACGTTTGTATCAGGAATATAGTTAACAATAATCGGTCAATATAGAAGAAGGTCTTTGGAAACTGGTGACCGTTGATGACCGGAGAAGGTCGAACATAAAACAATTATTTCTTTTTAAGAAAATGATTAAATAGGCCTACCATTTTATGAATATTTCCGAGCAAAAAAAAAATAAATAAATAAAGTAAACACACAAGTTTACGCAGAAAATATCTCTATTTATTATGACAGATGCCACTACGAATATTTTAATTTTGTAGTTTTACAGTATAAACAATTTATTGTTTGTAGCATTTTGAGATACATATTAAAGAAACATTGATAATTTTCAAACACATCATTCAAGTTTTTCCACCTTAAACGGTCACATAATTATAGAAAATTAAAAATATCACGTAATAGTTTTTTGTTCTTAATTAGGTGTAATTCTGACTTATTCCCTAGAGGTAGATCCGTAACATACCAGCAAACGGTATTTAGCCAGGTGTTCGAAAAGGTCATTTAACCAATCATGTACGGTTTACAGATCACATGCTCCTCCATGTACCGAAAACAGGTCACGTGTTCCTCCATGCCTCAAAAGTTAAACGCGTACCAATACCCTGCGGTCTCCAGACCGCAGGGAATGAAAGGACGGACGGTGAGAACTTCTTTATTTTTGTGAATTTAATATTTAAACTTCACGAATTCACAATTTCAACTTGATGGAAAGGCAATTTCAATTTCGTGAACTCACATGTTCATAATAAAATACCATTTTCATAACTTTACGAATTCACAATTTCAATTTGATGGATAAGCGCTTACAATTTCGTGAACTCACATGATAATTAAAAAATATATATTTTCATAACTTCACGATTTTATGATAAATTCATGACTTCATCGTTTTATGTTCATGGATTCACGATTTCAAATAAAAATATTGAAAAGCAAAATTCGTGAATTCATAAAGTTAAAATCGTGAAGTCATGAAGTTGAAATTGCGAATTCATGAAGTTGAAATCGTGAATTTACAAACTCCGTATATTGAAAACTAAAATTGATTAACATCCCCGTCGGTTTCTAGTAAACGTTTCATAACAAATAAAAAATGTTTGCTGACAGTAAAATGTTTTCGTGCGTAATTGGGCATGCCATTTTTGAAGTAAAATGCACAACAGGTAACACTTCTCGTGAATTTCAAGCAGAAAGTAAAAATTGGAACGTGACAAAAAAAAAACAGCTTACGAATATTTTTTTTAATAGATAAATAAGCATCCTTTATTAATTTGTTGTTTGATTGTGTGTTTGTTTGTTTGTTTTTATTTATTTATTTTTATTATTATTATTACAATGCAATATTATTATTATTATCATCATCATCATCACCACCACCACCACCGTCGTCATCATCATCATCATCATCGTCATCATTATTATTATTATTATTATTATTATTATTATTATTATTATTATTATTATTATTTCTTTACAACGATGCGTTATTTCAAAGATGTACACATTCCAAACTATGTAGTATCGTTCCATTTAAAATTCTTTACCCCAAGAGTAGCATATAGAAATTTATGATTACAAAAAACGTTCCTATTTTCCTCTCAGATGCAGTTTCTATAATAAAGAACACTTGAAGGAAGCATAATCATAACACCTTGAACGCTTTCCTTATCAATATTTGAATCAGTCTGTTGCAGCCTAGATTTGTTTATAGATAATAAATATTTTTACTCAAGTACGTTTTCAGACGAACACAAAATAGTTGCGTTTCTAATGAAACAGAGTGGTGGGTAGAATTTAAATACACTGTGAAAAGATCACTAGTGTAGTGTAATATTTTATAAAGGTGTATATGATAAGGGTATATATTTAATATTGCACTGTGGTTTTAAACGGATGTTTATGGAGTAAGGCTGTTGTAACGTGTTTGTCATGGAATTTTCTGACCAAGCAGTTGCGGAGCCGGCCAGGAGCAACGAGGAGACAAATAAAGTAATGTTTTATTTTTATAAAAAAAATGCGTGGTTGTTTTTAAAAATGATAAACTTAAAATTACAGTAAGATATTTTACATAGGTCAAATTACGCTGAGAATATTAAAACTGGTCTTTATATATACGTATGACTATTGATATAAAAGGCGTCATTTTGGACAATTATGCAATGTCCACAAACCGGGAATATTGATATAGGAAGAACACTTACCATCAAGCAACAACTGTTTGTATATATCTAGTTTCGTTTTGCCCTACTTATTTTGAAAGGGTAACTCTACATCTGTGCCTAGATTTTCTTACAATTCTCACGTGTCTGCCTTTATAACTATAAAACTTCCTAAATGATGAAAACGTTTCATATGTATTAAATAAAACTCAATCTTATAAACGAGCCGCGCCATTACAAAACCAACATAATGGGTTTGCGACCAGCATGGATTCAGACCAGCTTGCGCATCCGAGCATTCTGATCAGGATCCATGCTGTTCGCTATCAGTTTTTCTTCTTGTTATACGGTTTGTAAGCAAACAACATGGATCCTGATCAGACTGCGCTGATGCGCACGCTGGTCTGGATCCATGCTGGTCGCAAACCCATTATGTTGGTTTTGTTGTGACGCGGCTCAAATTATTAAATGTTATGTTTGGAAAGAGTAAGAAAATATTAAGTCAGCGTTCTTGATAACAGATATGTGTTTATATATTATATTACTGTCAATCATCGTGCGTGAAATACGTGTTGCGAGGGAAAAAAGATATTATATGCTTTCAAGGTCTATATTTGTTTTAAAGAGGGCGTTTCATTAGTTTCCAAATGATATATTTCGAAGAAAGGTAATTTTAGGTTTCTTTTTCTCTCATTTGTCTAAAAAAGCGTATATTAAACTACACTGAAAGATGCTGTTGGTTTTATATCTAAAATATCATGCTCAAATTTAGATTTATCAATTAAGTAAGTTGCAAAAAAGCATTATGTATAAAGATATTACCGAATTTAACAATTCATGTAAATAAAGGAAGGTAATAAAAAAATTATTTTATATAAAGTCAAGTCAAATAAATCAATAAGAAATGAATGCATATATTTTAATGATTACATATAGTTAATATATGCAGTACATATTTTACATATTCTTCGATGTTTGAAAATTGTTTTATAAGCATAATTATATACATACATATATATATATAAGTTCACTTAAGTGTGGTATACAACCTCAATTACAACATACACGATCTTCAAGACATTTCAATGACACAAGCACCATTATCTTAGTTACCAGAGATTAGTTAGGAATCATATATTTACCTATTACTTGCTTGTAAAATGCTTGATGTAAGAGATCGTATTTAAACTTATTAATTTAGATAACAGGAGGGTTTGTAAAATTTGCTTCAAGTAGAAAGTGACAATTCCCTTATTTCTACCCCCAAAATTTTTATGGTGAAGTAACGAAGTAATAATGTTATGCAGTGGGAGATTTTAAAAATATTAATATTTTGATCAATATTTTTAGGAACGAATATCTAAAGCCCAGAATAGTGATTGTTCTTGAGAAATAATTGTATTTTCTCCCGTAATTTTTTCTCCCATTCCCGTCAAGAGGAAATGACACCCCATGGGACTCCCACTGTGGGGACCAAAACCACATTGGAGAAATGGAAATACCCAATTGAAGGGCAAACTTTAAATGTCTGCCCTGTATTTAATTTCAAGGGTATCTTCATTTCAAAGGCCATGTTTTACTTGACTTTATCTATATTATTGACTGGTCTTTATTTTTATTTTTCTAATCAATTTAAAAAGGTAGCTGAGTTTTGCAAACTTATTCTTGTGGCTGTTTATCAATGTATTTCAGAAGCATGATAAAATAGGCAGATATGTTTGCGTAAAAAGTCTTATATAAAATTAGATAAATATTGATTGGCACAGTTAAATGCACAGTTTAATGCTTGAAATGAAATATGTATGAAATAAAAACGTAAACGACTTAATAGATAACAACAGTAAAGTGGTTGCCTATCTGAATGAGTGCAATCTAAATCATTCATGATTCGTTATGGAACGCCGTGACTGTCAATAATTCTTATTCAGATCGGCATCGCCGCTTCTGATTTATCTGTTTTGTGGGACTCAATTAAGTTAAAATTCAATTACTGACTTAAAACACAAGTCAAAGCTAGGTGCAGATCTAACTATAATTATTATGTAAATAATGAACTAGGGAAAAATGTAGGACACTATGAGATAATACATGTATAACGAAGCACCTCTTAAAAAGTTAAGATAACTTACAACATGTACAAATTCAGATAATCTTGCTATAGCATGTAATTAACATAAATAGAGCGCGATTTGTTTGTTGTGTGTTTTTTTTTTTTTTTTTTTTTTTTTTTTTTTTTTTTTTTTTTTGGTATTTTTTTTAAAATTTCTTCTGTATCTTTCATTTTCATTAGATGAGTGTTATGTTGATAAACCTCATAAACAATGCCGCAGCATTTTTTTCATTTTCTATAATTTGTATTTATAATCAAAGAAAACTTATTTGTACGGTATTATAGATATGTTATGTTATATAGCCGGATATGAAAGGTTATTAGGTACGTTGGATATATATGAGCCGCGTCATGACAAAACCAACATAATGGGTTTGCGACCAGCATGGATCCAGACCAGCCTGCACATCCGCGCAGTCTGGTCAGGATCCATGCTGTTCGCTTACAAACCCTATTACAAGTAGAGAAACCGATATCGAACAACATGGATCCTGATCAGACTGCGCGGATGCGCAGACTGGTCTGGATCCATGCTGGTCGCAAACGCATTACGTTGGTTTTGTCGTGACGCGGCTCATGTGTATTACAGGTCGTGTAAACTAACGCTTACAACCGCAATAAAAGTGTCCTTGGCGTTTTTCGTTGAATTTTTGTTTTTTGTTGTTGTTTATTGTGAGTTGATTTTGATCTTATTGCCTTGTTTGTTGCTGATTTTTTTATAGAAAAATAAGTTGTGTACCTACCCTAGCCAAAGGTTAGATAAGACCTATCTCAGACATATAACTGACCATTACTACCAGTTTGGACTAGGTCAAGGATACATATCCTTAAAGTCTTGTGATAATAAAATAGAATTATTAGCATAGATGCACGTTTATAAAACGCTTTGCACCCAGTGAAACTGAAACTTTAGTTCGTTGCTTCTTATTGAAAGTTAACCTTTGAAAGTTCAACAACAACCTTTCTGTTTTAAGCATGCGAACGATAGACGTAGTAACGTTCAAATGTGTCTGTATTAACAGTTCATTCTTCTTATTTATTTAAAAACAATACATGTAAGTGACATGTTCTGCAATAAAATAGTATATAGCATTTGGATATATCCTGGCAAGAAAATGACATTTCCTGCGTACAGAAGTATTTCGTTTTGTTGTTTTTGCTGTCATTGTTTTCGTTCTTGTTTAATGCTGCTGCTGTTGCAGCTGTTGTTGCAGTTGTTACTGTTGCTTTTGTTGCAGCTGTTGTTGTTGTTGTTGGGTGGTGGTGGTGGTGGTGGTGGTGGTGGTGGTAGTGATGTTCTCATATTTACTATATAGTTTAATTACTACATGTACTTATTTATTTATTTTAGTTCGATTGTGTTTATATATATAGCTATAATATTATTGCTCGAAAAACTCTCTCTAATTTGTTTCTGGAAGCAATTTGTACTGAGCATTTAAGTGTAAAGTTTCTTGTCAATGGAAACAACAGCTTGCCCCCTGTCGGAGTTGAACCTACAAAGCAAATTCGCATTGTATAATATGTATGATAATAATATAAGAAGGCAGCGCCGTATAAAAGGAGACAGTATCTGATTATTGCCTAGTATATAACCCAATGTTTCTGACATCTAAGACAGAATATCCGCATATTGTAAATGACACATTAGAAAATGGTATGCATAAGAAACGCCTACACGAACAGTTTTGAGAGAAAAAAAGCATCCTGTAACAGGCGGATGTTAATAATATAACCTTTATATCGCCAACAGAAAGGCGCCACATTGTTATATTGAAAGTTCAGATAAAGTGCAAGTAAAATGCAGATTTAATCCCAAAGAAAACGGAATAATTTGAAATACTTAATAAGGGAGGTATTTTGCAAGATTTTCTATCAAAATAAAATCATGTCAAAATTTCGAGTTTATTTGTGATATCAAAATTAGATATCTTGAGTGAGAAAATTTAAGTAATGATATTATTCTCATTTTTTTTTTTTTTTTTTTTTTTTTTGACATTTTTTGTTGAGCTGATTATGCAATATATTTAAAAAATATTGACTATAGTAATGGTGGCCAATAATTGATAAAATATCGAGTTTTAATGTTAAGAAGCCTGGCATTGTATGTTCGTACATGTATTTATTTGTTTGCTTCCTATGATTATGATGATAAGCCAATCAAATTTGTTGTTTTTGGTGACGCTGGTCCATTTTCTCAAGCGCCATGAACATGTTATAGATGTTATTCGGTACTCGGTAAATGTTGTTGTTTTTTCCCCCATCTAATCTCCTGCTACAAACTTTACCAACCGTTCACAATATAGTGATCACAGTTTTAATATGCTTATATATTATTTATTATTATTAGTATTTATTTACAAAGTTGTAACACTTGATACTTTGCTTGTACTCAAGGATAAGCTTGGGTGTGCGTGGCAGGGTTGTTAACTGACTTCAAGCCACTTTCCCATCACCACTGTGAGTTCAGGGACTTTCGATTATTTCACGGGAAAAAGCTATCCCGCTTCCTGATTAAACTTCGGTGGTTCTACTCATGTGCCTATTTGTGCCTGAAATAATGCGTGGACAGGTATCTCTACGCCAGTTAAGCATGGAACTTGCCATATAACATTTCATGTGTGGTTGCGACATAAAACCCAACAAAACAAAATGGGTAGGACACATTTGCCGAGTTCCCAAGTTTTTTATTTGGCTATACTTTATGGCTATCTCGGCCTGATAAAGTCTACCGATTCAGTTTAGTAAACTCTATTGAGGTCAGCTGAAACTTTTTTTTTGGAAAATTATCAATTGTTCAACAATCAAATTGTTATGTTGTTCTTCAACTAAATTGAACGGTAATTGTCTTGACTTTGTTTGAATGTATAACAAGCCGTTTAGACTTATTCTTAAGTAGCTTGCCAACAGTAATTTGATTGGAGAATTTGATTGGAGCTTAATACATACTCGTACTATACCTTGAGAAAAATAAAATGAAAATGTGGTATAAGCTTAAAAATTAGACATATTTAAGGACATCGAATACGGTATGACATATTGCCAAGCGCCTTCTCTAGGAGCACTTATTCATATCTTAACAACGGGTGTAAGTTTAAAATCAGTTAATTAAATACAGCATGAACTTTTATATCAGGCTGTATCTTATCTAATAAGATAAAGCATAGTATATTGAACTTATTAAGAGGTTAACATTTTAATTAAGTGGCAGATTTTCATACATATATACTTATCTCAATTTAACCTAGCCGAATGATAGGTATTTGTAATGAATTTGAAATAGTCCAGCGTTAGATAATGGTATCGACAGCTTAGTAAGGTGACACGAAATTTCTTAAGGCTGACTTTATTTAAAGGCCCATTATGCCTCAGAAATGCTTTGTTATTTCTCAAAAACTGTGATTTTTTTGTTGTTTTTTTTTTTTTTTTTTTTTTCTGCTACAGTTTCCAAAATAATAATCATTTGCCACATAGATTTTTGCTTCGTTTGTTCTGTTTGCCATTGATACCACAAAAGCGAATAGATTTTTGCTTCGCTCGTTCTGTTTGCCATTGATACCACAAAAGCGAATAAGTATTTTGTATGGAAGTGAAAATACTATTTTGTTTACATTTTGCTAACTTAACGATCCATCAATTGGTAAACTTCTAAGTTAGAACTTTCAACTCCATGAATTCGTAAAGTTGAAATCGTGAATTCATGAAGTTGAAATCGTGAATTCATGAAGTTGAAAATTCCCAACCGGTCTTTCGTAACAAGCAGTGGTGTTACGTGTTATGTAGGTTCCGGCTAACAATGCTTAACTGTTTTATCTTTAATATGCAAATGGGTCTGCAATAAGAGAAAAAGCAGTTAGCGTATTTTAACCAACTCAAAGATGTTATGACATAATTATTCGAATCAAAGTGCTCGAAGGACAAATATATTGTTATAGCATTTTTTGCTTATAATTGACAATCGATGTTGTTGTTTTTTTTTATTCTCACATATTTACCAGTAAATTATGCTTTCATATAAAGACGATATGACTGTGGTAATCAAAGAGCTGATTTCTGTATTTGACACATGTGTTATTCTATTAATATTATGTTATAATTATGCAAGATTTCGGAATAGCGTGCTTTTTTCCTACTATAATATAGTTGAACCGTTTCATTTGAGGTTCATATAGAAATTAGCAGTCATTTCTTTGTTTTATTTGACTTTACAAAATATCAGCAATATATGGTTATAACTATTAAAATGGTAACATTTGAATTCAGCAAATAAATTTAAAAATTTGAAACAAATATAAAGATTTCGTCGATCAATTTGAAATAAAAAACAAATCGTGGCTTTTAAGCATTTGTTATTTAATAGAATTTAGATAGTTAAAGAAAGGAAATTAAACAGTATATTAATTTATTACTGTCTGGAAAAGTTTATGCAATTTGCATATTAATACAAATTTGGTTTAGGTGCATGAAACATAGAATAGACTGTACGTAAAAGCATTTCAAATAATGGCTTCTCGTACAAACTGGAATAAACTTCAAAGATTTAGACGTCCCATGGAAGTTGTTGATGAACATCAGGTGATGTGTTGTTTGTTGTTGTTTGTTGTTGTTGTTTGTTGTTGTTGTTTGTTGTTGTTTGTTGTTGTTGTTTGTTGTTGTTTGTTGTTGTTTTCTTTTTCATAATGACTTCATAGTTTCTCTAGAGTAATTAATAAGGGAATTTTAATAAACATAAGGAATTACTTACGACTTTGGTGTACAGATATTGTGTGAAGAAAAAGACGTAACGTTAATTTTTGTAATGAAAGTATGTACTTAATGGCACATTATGCTAAAGAAATTCATATTTTTTATAATTCGAAGGAATTGTCAAAAATGTGTTTTAATGTGTTTTAATAATGGATTTAGAACATGTAACTAGATGTTTAACAACTAGAGAAAAGTAGCACTGGTCATGTAGTAATGTTTCGTAAAGGAAGCAAAATGTAAACAAGGTATACGTAGTATTTTGACTTACAAACAAAGTACTACCAGTAACTCACCACACTTATACCAACTGTAATTAAGCAAAAGAAGCAATAAATAGTCCGTCTTTGTGGTAGATGAGTATTTCTGACTACTATAATAAGAAAAAAAAATAAAGTTTTTGAGAAATAGAAATGAGGCATAATGGGACTTTACGGACGTTTTAGGTAGTTTGCATATAGGCCTATATGTTTATATGAAACTCCAGAAAACGAAATGTGTGAATTTAATTTGGAACCGTTGCACTTAATTAAAAAATTGTCATGAGGTTTTGGGAGAGATGTTCAGCAGTAGGATATACATTTTTTGTATCAATATGTGAAGAGTGGCTGCCATCAAGAATAGTTTGGTTTTTTTTTTGGTTTTTTTTTTCTTTCTTTTGTCATAATTTCAAAAGTTCAGTGGCTGAACAGAATAAAACAAATGATTAAAAGAATACATCTTACTTATTTATTGTACATGTAATATATTCGGACCACATAATAATATTCTTTGGAGGCTAATAATTATATCACGATATTAGGCATCCGTCAATCTGTATGACAGTATTTTTCGTGAAGTAGTCATTTACAAGTTTTTGTTTAGGTAAATTAGGTAATTGTGCTGTTAAAAGGGTATGGACCTTTTTACGACGCGGTCCGTTACAATGTATTATAAAATCGACCGGGATTAGAATTTTCTCGCGCATGCGCAATCTGCGTAGGGCAAAAAATGCTTCGCCCTACATCACGTACATAGAAATATAGTAGAAGTTCATAGACTATTCCGAGTTAGCTCAAGGTAAACGGTAGAAAATTATATAAAATAGCTTTTAACAAATATAGAAAAATGACTTTATAGCTTTTTAGCGAATAATGCCATAAAAAGGCACGGAAAAGATGCTTGTTTAAGAAATTTACGATCACGGACCTGACACTGAGATCATTTGTTTAAAGAAGATGTGGAAATATATCTATTAGCAAATGAAAAGTCAACCTATTTGCTGTTTAAATATTTCATTTAAAAGCAAAAGAAATTTCATAACATGAACTTGAGATTAATAATCATTCTGAAAAAATATCAGAACAGGTGATAATGCATTTTAGAGTTCAATATACCTGATCATTCGATTTGCCTGTGATGCAAACAGCAAAATTTAAGTCACATAAATATATTTTTAATAGTTAATTATTTCTTTGAAAATCTTGAGAAGTTAAGATGGGTTGTTTGGAAGAGATATAACACACATTTTATCCGCTTCTTCGTAATCCGTGTTATTTTTAATAATGCATGTCACACAATTTTTCTCTTCTTAAAATCCATAAACATTGATCGGTATATTGAAAAGTTACATAAATTTACCATTTTAATAAGCGTAACTGATTTATTTAAACGCCCCGGTTGAATGAACAACCGTTCGCGTGCCAATCTGTTTGACACTTGCCGCCTGACCAATCCAGTTATTCAAATGAAGTGTACGATACAAATTGTGTAATATCATGTAATACAGGGGTAATAAAATTTTATCTTTAACATCCTGCTGTTCCAATAGAATAGTCGTCTAATGAGACCTTAAACAAACGACATGTGTGTGCCCTTTTAGACCATTGAATTATTACTCCCGCACATTTTCGTAGTTCTGTTAAAAATAAATCCACGTTTTCAGTACTTACCGCCTTAAGTCATCCCAAAGTTAATATTTTTAGGTGACATAACATGAAATCGCATCTATTAAAGCCTTAAAGTATGACAAACTGTAGACATCGTTATTGCGTTTTGCCCTACGCAGAAAGCGCATGCGCGAAATGCAACATTCGTTGCTATGGAAAATCGTATTGTAAAAAGGTCTATAACTGAGACATAAGTTAGAAAACTGGTAAAAACAACGTTGTTTCTATAATTGTATGGCGTCTTCTTAAATTAAAGTTTTAACAAAGAACGTGTCTTATATTAAGCATTCATAAATATTGTATGTTAAGAGAATAAATAGTTACTTAGCAAAGTATTTATTCTGGTAATTTTATTATCTTTTGAAACATTAAAGCAGCACGCCTCCAGATTCATGTTAATTTTCATGAAATGTTTGGAAAATGTATTTAAAAGTAGTATATTGTGAGGGGTACAAATAAAATAATTAATTTATTGTAATCGGCACTTACAATCCACGGAAATTACCAAAAAGTGGTCAACATATGCAAAAACAGCCCTTACTGTGTTAGTTTCGCAGTGGAAATATGGTGATAAAATACTGCAAAATCATTCTAAAACCGCATATAACATGTAAAATATAACTTTGATATTGAATGTGTTTACCTTTCATAAATGTTTAGTGCATTTTTCTCAATATTGAATTCCTTGAAATATTTTGGCTCACCCGGAGGCGTGCTTTCGTACATGCGTCGCACACTGTAACGGAAATATACAAACATACATTGTATATACAAGCTCTCAAATAGCTTGCCTATTTTGAAATTATTCTGGTTTGAAAATCATCCAATGATTTTGTAAACTACGGGTAGCTGAAATATAGTTTTAAACACATAAATGTGGCTTATTGATAAATAAAATGAATGAATAAAGTAATATGAATCCAAATAACACCTTTTGTTTTATGTAACAATGTACTACAGGTACACTTAACAATAAAGTTCTGCTAATTCCGATTCATTAAAATTTAACTAATTGATAAGACAATATTATATAGATTCATGTGGGAATTTTTTACATTTGTTTCCATCTTCAGCCCCCCGCCCCCAATAAAAACATCTCACACCATTTCATTTGCACGTTCCATTCCTTTACACCATCATGGATGAGGCGATGCGTCACACACAACCTTGGATGAGGCGCTGCGTCGTTTAGTTATCAATAGTTATCCAAATAGGATAAACAATAGCTGTTGGCCAATATTAAAACCTTCTATCTATACACGTTCCTGTAAGTTAATTATAAAAATAAATCTGATTTATTTTTTATGAAAAATGTGAGCTCAGCTATATGCTGCACCTTACCGTTCTAGAGTACAGATACAGTTCTAACGATTCATGTTTGTATTTTGTACATTATTATATACATTATTATATATTGCTATTATTATATATATAAACTATATTTAAACTAGCAATATGTAGGGTCGGATTTTGAGTTGTAGTGGAGGCATACTCTCAGTCAAAGTTCCAAGGTCCGCTTGCCTCACGGTCAGGGAAATCTAAAGATTATTTTCTAAATTTTGTTCAAAAATACATCATATAATACCAGGTGGCACCGGCTCTGCTCACCCTCTTACTCCGCCCATGATCTACCAAACGAAACCCGAATGATGACTGTAGCAATGCTATATGTCGCAACGCCGCTATATGTCGCAACTAACGCTAAATGTCGCAACGCTGACGCTATATGTCGCAATCAACGCTATATGTCGCAATCGCCTACCGCTAAATGTCGCAACGTTGCCGCTATATGTCGCACAAAAATCGATTGCCGCTAAATGTCGCAACCCCTTGACGCTAAATGTCGCACTTGGTAGGAAAGTAACAGATGGAACTGAAACAAAAAGTAAGTGTTGAAACATTTAAAGTGTATACCATTTTAATACACATGAAAACATATCCTAGTAACCAAACAAAAGTTGTATTTCGCGGTATATGGCAAAAACCTTATATAGCCATAGAAACTGTTTTTGATAAAAGGGATGGATTTGGTTCTCAACCACGGACCAGGTGTGAGATCAAACTTTCTCTTTTAGGATGTCTTTCTCACAAAATGCATCAACAAAAACATTTGGATATACATGTATATTTGTTAATATATTATTTGACATAACAGAGCAAACCGCTTGTTAATGCTAAGGGGGAACTATATCTTAAAATATTTTTTTATTATACCTGTTCATAATCTGACTAGATAGGCTTTACTACATGTAAGTATTAAATAATACCCAATTGATCTGTTGATCGATATTCGTAACTATGCGGTGTATTGATTTAGGTTTATGACAGAATTGTTATACTTTCATAACTTTTTATATTTATCTCAATATTTCTTTGGGAACATTAATGAATCAATATACTATGGAATTGCCAAATGTTGACTGCCTACTGCTTACTGTCAACTGCTTACTATCAACTGCTTACGGCTTACTACTTATTATTCACTGCTTATAGCATTAAAATAAAAATGGACGACCTATTACAACTGTATTGGTCAAAAAATTATTCAGTTGCCGAAATAGTTGCCGTTCTGGAGGTCATGCACAATATAGTGCAGTGGTATATAGGCCACTTCCAACAGCCTTGCTGTTGGGTAAACCCTTTAGCGATGTGGCTGAGGTGTCCGCCTACGGACCAAGAGGTCTGTTGTTCAAAACCCGGTTGGACCCTTGGTATTTTTCTGCCTCCTAATTTACTTAAATGGTGTCAGAAGTGTTTGACGGACTCATGCGGTAAGCAGGGAGTGACATTCAGGATAGCTGGCTAGCTCTGAAAAGTAAAGAGGGGAGGAGTGTAGTGCTTGTAGGTATATAGGCCACTTCCATCAGCCTTGCTGTTAGATTAACCCTTTAACGACGTGGTTGAGGTGTCCGTCTACGGACCAAGAGGTCTGTGGTTCAAAACCCGGTTGGACCCTTGGTATTTTTCTGCCTCCTAATTTACTTTAATAGTTTACAGGTACATATATATTCTTAGAACAACATTTAAAGGAATTCACTGATAAATTAATAAATGCATGGACTATAACATGAAATTCCATAAACGACAGCCAATTGTTGACTGCTTACTGCTTACTGTCAACTGCTTACTGTCATTTGCATACTGTCAACTGCTTACTCCCCCACTAGAAAACAACAACAACAACAACAACAATTAGATAAATAAATAAATACAAAAATGAAAAAAAATAAATAAATAGAGGTATTCTTTTATCTGTTTACATATAGAGGTTATAGGCTGACCCATGAAAAAACTAGAGAAACTAAAAATCAAGCCAAAAAGAAATTGTTTTATCATATACTTATAAGTGAAATATTGAGAAATACTGATGAAATAAAATGCGTATTTTCAATTTTAGTATTTTCACTGTAAAAAGCTATTTTTCACTGTAGTGAAATATATTTTCCGTATTTTCACTGCTGTCTTGCCGGACTACTTTCTTCTAAATTCAGACAATACACATAATTTAAGGAGTATTCTTTCAAATTGTGATGTCAAAAAAAAGAAGAGAAATTTATATGATAAACAGACAATTCAAGTTTTTTTCTATAAATACAGTATTTATTATCAACTTGTGGTATGGAAATTATCATATTTCATTCATGGCTACCGCCACTCATAAAATAATTATTGTCTTGCCACTAGATGAAAATAAATCCTGTATTTATAGAAAACACTTGAATATCCTCCATGAATTATGTCATAATATGTTCAAAAGCAACCAGACATAAAATCGTATGTAGTAGATATCTAGATGTATATAAATAATGATAATTCAATAAGCATGAACCGAATGTTCATTTTTTCTTGTGTGTGACAAATTAAGAATAATTCAAATATCGATTGAATTATACATCCAATTTGTCGTTAGATAAATCATCAAAGGGTGATAATAAGACAACAACTTAATACATGTAAATGTGAACAAAATATTACCATTCATAAACGCATTCGTTTTCTGATGAAAACGTGACTTAAACAAACCCTGTTTC
This sequence comes from Ruditapes philippinarum, assembly GCF_026571515.1. Lineage (NCBI taxonomy): Eukaryota > Metazoa > Mollusca > Bivalvia > Venerida > Veneridae > Ruditapes > Ruditapes philippinarum. Next base: position 154,191 of record NW_026865641.1, read on the forward strand.
GATGAAAGCGATGCTACGCAAACTTAGAGCTGAAAACGAGGCGACAGTAAGAAAACGTCACAAACGTATCTATGAAACTGTGAAGATGAGGCTTAAGAAAAAAACGTTCCAAACGCAACCGTGTGACGACGAAAACGAGGCAACAATAAGAAAACGTCACAAACGTAACCATGTCAGTTTTAAAACGAGGCTACAATATCAAAACGTCAAAAACGTGAGCATGTTTCAATTACAATAAAAACGAGGCTACAATAAGAAAACGTCACAAACGTATATATGTAACATTGAAAATGAAACTACGGGAAGACGATGTTACAAACGTAACTATGTTACGATAATAACAAGAAAACAACAAGAAAACTTCACAAACGGCATGTTACAATGCAAACGAGACTACAATGACAAAACGTAACAAATGTACTGGAATCTATTAGACTTTAACAAAACGCGTAACAAACATCTATGTAACGATGAAAACGAAACTTATAAGAAAAATATAATCTATTCCATTCGCTTTAGTATAGTTGGCTCAGAAAGTAGTCCCAAAACCGCACTGACATACTCGTATGTTAACATTTTGGAAATGAATAATTTTGCGATTTATGTCGCCAGAATAAGGCAACTGCCTCCAAACTGACAGAGGTCCAGACAGGAATGTTTCTACCACATATTAAAATTATATTAAAATCACTTTCAAGTGTTTTGTTTGCATCTGCGTGATGACATCATCTGCATACTTGGACATGACAAAAGTTCCAATAAAAATGATGATAAAATTTATCATATCTTTACAACGTGCTTCTATTTGTGCATTTTATCTATGGTCTTATATTTAAAGTAAAAGTGTTAAAAAATTGTTACGTTTTGACAAGATTCTTGTCATTCAGCATATTGCAGATGTGATATATGTGAGGAACGAACAACTCTGCTTCGAAATAATTTAGAAACATCAAAAATGAAACCATGGTGAAGTTAAAATAAGACTACGATACATTAAGTTAACAAATGTATCAGTGTTACGAGGAAAAAGAGGATAAAACATATAAGGGAGAATAATGAGATAATAATTTAATGTCATAAACGTGTTCGTGTTCATGTAAATCAGGAAATAGAGTAACCATTCACAAACGTGTCCTTGTTTCGATCAAAACGAGAATATACATGTAATTAGAAAATGTCACAAACGTAACCATATTGCAATACAAACTAGGCCACTTAAAGGAAACGTGACAAACGTAACAATGAAAACGAGGCAACAGTAAAGAAACGCCACAAACGAATCCATGTAATAGTGAAAACGTGCTTTACAGGGAGAAAACGTCATAAACGTTACCATGTTACGATGAGAACAAGGCTACAGAAGGTAACCGTCACAAACGTAACCATAACGAGGCTACAGTAAAGAAACGTCACAAACGTAACCATGTAACAATGAAAACGAGGCTACAGTAAAGAAACGTCACAAACGTAACCATGTAACAATGAAAACGAGGCTACAGTAAAGAAACGTCACAAACGTAACCATGTAACAATGAAAACGAGGCTACAATAAAGAAACGTCACAAACGTAACCATGTAACAATGAAAACGAGGCTACAGTAAAGAAATGTCATAAAACGTAACCATGTAACAATGGAAACGAGGCTACAGTAACAAACGTCACAAACGTAACCATGTAACAATGAAAAAGAGGCTACAGTAAGGAAACGTCAAAAACGTATCCGCGTTACAGTGAAAACAAGGCAACAGTAAGGAAACGTCACAAACGTATCCGCGTTACAGGGAAAACGAGGCTACAGTAAGGAAACGTCACAAACGTATCCGCGTTACAGTGAAAACGAAGCAACAGTAAGGAAACGTCACAAACGTATCCGCGTTACAGGGAAAACGAGGCTACAGTAAGGAAACGTCACAAACGTATCCGCGTTACAGTGAAAACAAGGCAACAGTAAGGAAACGACACAAACATATCCGCGTTACAGTGTAAACAAGGCAACAGTAAGGAAACGTCACAAACATATCCGCGTTACAGTGTAAACAAGGCAACAGTAAGGAAACGTTACAAACGTATTCGCGTTACAGTTAAAAGCAGGAAAAGAGACTATAGTAACCCTATTATAATGAAAACGAGGCTACAATAAGGAAATGTGACACTGAAAACCAGGCTGCAATAAGGAAAACTTTACAAAAGTATTTCATGTAATGGTAAAACAAGGCAAATGTATCATTATAAAAATGAAAATGATACTTCATTATGAAAACGCCACAAACGAAACCATGTTGAAGTAAAAATGAAGCTACAATATCAAACAAAAGTATCCATGTAACGGAGAAAAAACGAGGCTTAAACAAAGCGCAGTATAATATGAGAAATTGGACACAGTAGGCTACTTTGGATATCAAAATATTGTTGTATCCCCTGTCGTATAACGGAGAGAGAACACACTGATGTTTCACATTTTATTACTCAATACATAAGTATATATCTGCTCTGGACAAATACCAAATTCGAATTACCTAGACTGGGCTATTCGACCACTATTTATAATGACAGCTATTAACATAAAATGTTAAGATATAGTTCCCCCTTAGCAATAACAAGCGGTTTGCTCAGTTATGTCAAATAACATAACAAATATACATGTATATCCAAATGTTTTTGTTGATGCATTTTGTGAGAAAGACATCCTCAACGAGAAAGTTTGATCTCACACCTGGTCCGTGCTTGAGAACCAAATCCATCCCTTTAATCAAAAACTGTTTCTATGGCCATACAAGGTTTTTGCCATAGACCGCGAAATACAACTTTTGTTTGGTTACTAGGATATGTTTTCATGTGTAAATGTTATAAACTTTAAATGTTTTAACACTTACTTTTTGTGTCAGTTCCATCTGTTACTTTCCTACCAAGTGCGACATTTAGCGTCAAGGGGTTGCGACATTTAGCGGCAATCAATTTTTGTGCGACATATAGCGGCAACGTTGCGACATTTAGCGGTAGGCGATTGCGACATATAGCGTTGATTGCGACATATAGCGTCAGCGTTGCGACATTTAGCGTTAGTTGCGACATATAGCGGCGTTGCGACATATAGCGTTGCTACAATGACAACTAATTGAAACATTGTATTTTTCAGGAGCTTGTCGGCCATACAGTGACTCAGAGGAACTGGAAAGGCATTGTGATAGCATTGGTTGTGATAATTGTTGTTTGTGCTCTTATAGTCGCTACAATTCTACTTATATCTCCAGGTAGGTCTACTCCGTGTTACTTTTATTAATTTTATCATTATAGTAGGTCTCATTCGGTGTAGTTTTTATTAATTTTATTGTAGTAGGTCAACTCCGTGTTAGTTTCATTAAATTTATCAAATTTATATCTCCTGGCAGGTCTACTCCGTGTTTTACTTAGTTTTTTTAAAAATCTTATTGTCATTATATCTCTTAGTAGGTTTTCTCCGTGTTACTTTTTTATTAATTTTATCATACTTCTATCTCCTAAGTCTAATCCGTGTTAAATAAATTAATATCGTCATTGTAGGTCTACTCCGTGTTAAATGTATCATTAATACTAAGGTCAGTCTACTAATTTAGTATTATCATAATAAGTTTATACTGTTTTATTTTATCATTATTGTTTATTCTTAAATTGTTTTCTACTCCATTTTACGATTACAATTATTCAACCAGTAAAGTTGGGAAATCACGAAATGGCGGTGTAACTTGAAAACCCGATTCTGGATATGATATGGTTAAATCCGTTTTTCGTTTATATTCATCTTTAAACATACTTAAAAGATATCTGCTTGGTTTTACAACTATCTGTGTCACACATTTATTTACTTAATGTTGATATAACTATAGGTATAATCCTTTACAATTGAGAATATACTTTTACTTTTTATTTCCTCCTTCGCTCCTTGTGGCTAATGGATTGCCGTTAATGTACTAATTTCCTAGGCAAAAGAAGCAAAAAGTGCTTAAGCTCTTTGGCGAATGAATAATGTTTTGGAAAAATTATAGGGCACGGAAAATAATCTTTTGAATAATAAAGAATATAGCATTTTTACAGCTTATTGGACCTACTCAAACTTAAAAAAAAGTATTAAACTTTTTCATTTACATAATATAAGGTTCTCAGCAGAAAACAAAAACCTAGTTTATCAATTACCACCACTACATTGACGTGTTTGGTATAAACATATTTATTTAAGCTCGATTGCGAAACATGTTTTTGCAACTTATATTAATCACTCTCGAGTCCGCTTCCTGGAACCAACCAGTGCTGGTGTCATATTAAGAACCCCGATTAGGGCTCAATCCCATGATCCCTGTGTTGAGTGGCAGAGATCTTAACCATAAGGCCACCTCTCCTCTTCTCTTTCTCTGGAACAGGGGCTCTTTATCTGTTTATAATATTTATTTGTAGGCAGTAAACTTGAAGTAAGTGATTTTCTGTTGTGATAATGTTATTAGTATATTAGTACATTTAACACTTCACAATTTCATTAATGCCTGTGACCCAGTTCACTATTTCGTTCACAACTATGTTCACAACTCATATTTGAAGCAGTTAAATAAACGGTTACAACGTGTTTAATACATTATTATGTTTAATCGATTATCATTATTATTATCATGACTATCATCATCATTATTAATTTATATTTATATAATTTTTATATTAATAATTATTATTATAAATATTACAATGTATTATTATAATTATTATTATTATTATTATTATTATTATTATTATTATTATTATTATTATTATATTTATTATTATCATTATTATTATTATTATTATTATAATTATTATTATTATTATTATTATTATTATTATTATTATTACTATTATTATTATTATTACTATTATTATTATTATTATTATTATCATTATTATTACTATTACTATTATTACTATTGGCATTTAAGTATTGATAAAAACTTCAACATTTATATCTCTATTTTCTGGAAGCTTGTTCAAAGATGTTTTTATGTTTATCAGCAGTTTTTGGCATAACTCACATCGATAAGCGTTGAATAATTACAGTTAAAATGAATAAAGAATAAACTAAAAACAACGAAAATGCGCATGAATTGCGAATTTTGAATAGCGTTATTACGGACTACTTTTTATGTGAAATTTACCATTCTGTTTCAGGTGAAGATGATGAAAGCACGAAAGCAAAGTTTACATTTGAAGACTTCATGAGTAGAAAATACTCCCCTAGATCCTTCTATTATACTTGGATAAAAGGTATTTGAGCTGCGCCATGACAAAACCAACATAGTGCGTTTGCGACCAACATGGATCCAGACCAGCCTGCGTATCCGCGCAGTCTGATCAGGATCCATGCTGTTTGCTTACCAACTCTATTACAAGTAGAGAAACTGATAGCGAACAGCATGGATCCTGATCAGACTGCGCGGATGCGCAGGCTGGTCTGGATCCATGCTGGTCGCAAACCCATTATGTTGGTTTTGTCATGTCACGGCTCATTTAATATATACTTTTTAATAAAATTTGAGAAATATTGAAATAAAATGCGTATTTTCGTCTTCCATATATTTTGCTGCAAAAAATATTTTACAACAGTAAACATATTTTCCGTATTTTCGCTGGTGTCTTGTAGGACTTCTTTCTTCTACATTCAGTAAATTCACTAAGAGGAAGTCTTTCAAATTCTAAGATCAACTTTCAAATTCTAAGATCAACTTTCAAATTCTAAGATCAACTTTCAAATTTTAAGATCAACTTTCAAATTCTAAGATCAACTTTCAAATTCTAAGATCAACTTTCAAATTCTAAGATCAACTTTCAAATTCTAAGATCAACTTTCAAATTCTAAGATCAACTTTCAAATTCTAAGATCAACTTTCAAATTCTAAGATCAACTTTCAAATTCTAAGATCAACTTTCAAATTCTAAGATCAACTTTCAAATTCTAAGATCAACTTTCAAATTCTAAGATCAACTTTCAAATTCTAAGATCAACTTTCAAATTCTAAGATCAACTTTCAAATTCTAAGATCAACTTTCAAATTCTAAGATCAACTTTCTAGATCAACTTTCTAAGATCAACTTTCAAATTCTAAGATCAACTTTCAAATTCTAAGATCAACTTTCAAATTCTAAGATCAACTTTCAAATTCTAAGATCAACTTTCAAATTCTAAGATCATCTTTCAAATTCTAAGATCAACTTTCAAATTCTAAGATCAACTTTCAAATTCTAAGATCAACTTTCAAATTCTAAGATCATCTTTCAAATTCTAAGATCAACTTTCAAATTCTAAGATCAACTTTCAAATTCTAAGATCAACTTTCAAATTCTAAGATCAACTTTCAAATTCTAAGATCAACTTTCAAATTCTAAGATCAACTTTCAAATTCTAAGATCAACTTTCAAATTCTAAGATCAACTTTCAAATTCTAAGATCAACTTTCAAATTCTAAGATCAACTTTCAAATTCTAAGATCATCTTTCAAATTCTAAGATCAACTTTCAAATTCTAAGATCAACTTTCAAATTCTAAGATCAACTTTCAAATTCTAAGATCAACTTTCAAATTCTAAGATCAACTTTCAAATTCTAAGATCAACTTTCAAATTCTAAGATCAACTTTCAAATTCTAAGATCAACTTTCAAATTCTAAGATCAACTTTCAAATTCTAAGATCAACTTTCAAATTCTAAGATCAACTTTCAAATTTAAGATCAACTTTCAAATTCTAAGATCAACTTTCAAATTCTAAGATCAACTTTCAAATTCTAAGATCAACTTTCAAATTCTAAGATCAACTTTCAAATTTTAAGATCAACTTTCAAATTCTTAGATCAACTTTAAAATTCTAAGATCAACTTTCAAATTCTAAGATCAACTTTCAAATTCTAAGATCAACTTTCAAATTCTAAGATCAACTTTCAAATTCTAAGATCAACTTTCAAATTCTAAGATCAACTTTCAAATTCTAAGATCAACTTTTCAAATTCTAAGATCAACTTTCAAATTCTAAGATCAACTTTCAAATTCTAAGATCAACTTTCAAATTCTAAGATCAACTTTCAAATTCTAAGATCAAACTTTCAAATTCTAAGATCATCTTTCAAATTCTAAGATCAACTTTCAAATTCTAAGATCAACTTTCAAATTCTAAGATCAACTTTCAAATTCTAAGATCATCTTTCAAATTCTAAGATCAACTTTCAAATTCTAAGATCAACTTTCAAATTCTAAGATCAACTTTCAAATTCTAAGATCAACTTTCAAATTCTAAGATCAACTTTCAAATTCTAAGATCAACTTTCAAATTCTAAGATCAACTTCTAAGATCAACTTTCAAATTCTAAGATCAACTTTCAAATTCTAAGATCAACTTTCAAATTCTAAGATCAACTTTCAAATTCTAAGATCAACTTTCAAATTCTAAGATCAACTTTCAAATTCTAAGATCAACTTTCAAATTCTAAGATCAACTTTCAAATTCTAAGATCAACTTTCAAATTCTAAGATCAACTTTCAAATTCTAAGATCAACTTTCAAATTTTAAGATCAACTTTCAAATTCTAAGATCAACTTTCAAATTCTAAGATCAACTTTCAAATTCTAAGATCAACTTTCAAATTCTAAGATCAACTTTCAAATTTTAAGATCAACTTTCAAATTCTTAGATCAACTTTCAAATTCTAAGATCAACTTTCAAATTCTAAGATCAACTTTCAAATTCTAAGATCAACTTTCAAATTCTAAGATCAACTTTCAAATTCTAAGATCAACTTTCAAATTCTAAGATCATCTTTCAAATTCTATGATCATCTTTCAAATTCTTAGATCAAAAAAGTAAAAAATACCGGTATATAATAAACAGAAAAAATCAAACTTTTGCTATAAATACAGGATTTATTTTCATCTTGTGGTATGAAAATTATCATATTTTACTCGTGCCAACGGCCACTCATGAAATATTTATTTCCATATCATGAAAATAAAAAAATGAATATGCTATATTGAAATGCTATTCATAAAGTATACTTGATCTATATTTCTTATACATAAATCAGCTTCAGTCGTTTACAGTAAAAATGAACATTAATTAATTTTCATGGATTAATGAATATTAATTTATGACTGTACATTAATGAATATTAATTAAATACTATGGACAGCAATACATTCATATTTGAATAATATACATAAATTAAAAAAAAATCAATTATTTCCATAGATAAATGAAAATAAATATTCATTTATTGCCACTGATATGTAAATTTTAATTAATTACCATCGTATTATTAATTTTAGCTAAATAGCTACCATGTATTAATGAATATTAATTATCATGAATGAATATTCATAAATTACAGATGTTGACGCCTTTTATTACAAGAATGATGATGGTGCTGTTTTACGATATAATTGCTCAACTAACTCCTCCAATATTATTATGGATAACTCCACATTTGTAAGTAACCCCATATTATTATTGATAACTCCACAATTGTAAGTAGCCCCATATTATTATGGATAACTCTATATTTGTAAGTAGCCCCATATTATTATGGATAATTAAAGATTTGTAAAGTGCTTAATATTGTTATTGATAACTCCATATTTGTGAGTAACCCCATATTATTATGGATAACTCCACATTTGTAAGTAGTCCCATATTATTATGGATAACTCCACATTTGTAAGTAACCCCATATTATGATGGATAATTAAACATTTGTTAATTGCTTAATATTGTTATTGATAACTCCATATTTGTAAGTAACGTCATATTAATATGGATACATTGTAACTCAACATTAAATTTTGTAAGTAGCCAATATTATTATGGATAATTCCAAATGTGTAAGTTGCCCCATATTATTATGGATAACTCCACTTTGTAAGTACATGAAGCCAGTTTTATTATGGATAATTCTACGTTAATAAGTGGCCAAATATAATAATCGATAACTCCACATTTGTAAGTTGCCCAATATCATTATGGATAACTCCACTTTGCAAGTACGTGTAGCCAGTTTTATTATGGATAACTCCACATTTGTAAATAGTCCGAATTATTATGAACATTCCAAATTTGTAATAGCCCCATATTATTATGGATAACTCCACATTTGACGTTGCCCAGTATTATTATTGATAACTCCACGTTTTTTTTTAAGTTGCCCAGTATTATTATTGGTAGCACTTCATTTTTAGTATTATTATCCATATTATTATGGATAACTCAACATAAGTAAGTTGCCAAATATTATGATGGTTTACTCCACATTTGTAACGGCAATTAAGCCATTTTGGCGTTGTAGATTTTACTTAGATATTTTCAATATGATATAATAAGCGGTACTATGTGATGAACAGAATCTAAAATTTAATGTGAATTGCATCCCAGAAATATTATGAAGCTGGTCTCTTTATAATGATGGAATTAGTCATTCTGTATTTTACAGTACTAGAGACGGTTGTGTAGACAATGTCGGCAAAGGTGCTTTTTTGCGCAAAATGTCTGAGATTGATTATATTGTTTTGTTTTATTTTATTTTTTCCTACTAGAAAGAGTTGGAAACTTCCAGTTATACTATATCGCCTGGAGAATATTTTGCATTGCTGCCTTATGAAATCAAAAAGGTAAACCCTTTATACACATATTGTGTTGCACATGCACACATACAAAAAAAAATATGATATAAAGAGAAAATAAAATAACATAGTGTGTCATAGTTACAACTCTTACAGTGTAGTTTCTACAGTGTACTTAAACATGTGGCATGAGAATTATTTATAAAACTTTATACATATTTGTAAGGTCCGTTTTCATTGGGCATTTGTGTTGTATACAGTACTTGTTTATAGTATATTTTTATTATGGTGGCTGATTTGATACGCTTTTGTGCGTCTGGTTGGCGCTAGCGACAACACGACAAAGCGCCAAACGGCGCGTTGTCGGACTTTCGTCTTGCCTTCCTGTCGCTAACAATGCACGCCAAATGGCGCGTTGTCGTGTGGCGTTTTGTCGCGATGTCACATTGTCGCTCGATTCAAATCGAAGGATTGGGTTATAAGCCAAGCGACAGGGCGCATCATGACAACGCGCCGCACGCCAACGCGCCGTTTGGCGTGCTTCGCTAGAGACAAGACGACAGTGTGACAACGCGCCGTTTTGCACTTTGACGTGTTGTCGCTGACGACAAGACGAAAGTTCGACAACGCGTCGTTTGGCGCTTTGTCGTGTTGTCGGTAGTGCCAACTAGACGCACTAAATCGTACCAAATCAGCCACCATAATTTATAATACAAATACATGTACTGCACTTTTGTAACGTCTGTAGCAACGCTATATGTCGCAACGCCGCGATATGTCGCAACTAACGCTAAATGTCGCAACGCTGACGCTATATGTCGTAATCAACGCTATATGTCGCAATCGCCTGCCGCTAAATGTCGCAACGTTGCCGCTATATGTCGCACAAAAATTGATTGCCGCTAAATGTCGCAACCCCTTGACGCTAAATGTCGCACTTGGTAGGAAAGTAACAGATGGAACTGACACAAAAAGTAAGTGTTAAAACATTTAAAGTTTATACCATTTACACATGAAAACATATCCTATTAACCAAACAAAAGTTGTATTTCGCGGTCTATGGCAAAAACCTTGTGTGGCCATAGAAACAGTTTTTGATTAAAGGGATGGATTTGGTTCTCAACAACGGACCAGGTTATTTGACATAACTGAGCAAACCGCTTGTTAATGCTAAGGGGGAACTATATCTTAACATTTTATGTTAAAAGCTGTCATTATAAATAGTGGTCGAATAGCCCAGTCTAGGTAATTCGAATTTGGTATTTGTCCAGAGCAGATATATACTTATGTATTGAGTAATAAAATGTGAAACATCAGTGTGTTCTCTCTCCGTTATACGACAGGGGATACAACAATATTTTGATATCCGAAGTACTGTGTCCAATTTCTCATATTATACTGCGCTTTGTTTAAGCCTCGTTTTTTCTCCGTTACATGGATACTTTTGTAATGGTTTGATATTGTAGCTTCATTTTTACTTCAACATGGTTTCGTTTGTGGCGTTTTCATAATGAAGTATCATTTTCATTGTTATAATGATACATTTGCCTTGTTTTACCATTACATGAAATACTTTGTAAAGTTTTCCTTATTGCAGCCTGGTTTTCAGTGTCACATTTCCTTATTGTAGCCTCGTTTTCATTATAATAGGGTTACTATAGTCTCTTTTCCTGCGTTTAACTGTAACGCGAATACGTTTCCTTACTGTTGCCTTGTTTACACTGTAACGCGGATATGTTTGTGACGTTTCCTTACTGTTGCCTTGTTTTCACTGTAACGCGGATACGTTTGTGACGTTTCCTTACTGTAGCCTCGTTTTCACTGTAACGCGGATACGTCTGTGACGTTTCCTTACTGTTGCTTCGTTTTCACTGTAACGCGGATACGTTTGTGACGTTTCCTTACTGTTGCTTCGTTTTCACTGTAACGCGGATATGTTTGTGACGTTTCCTTACTGTAGCCTCGTTTTCCCTGTAACGCGGATACGTTTGTGACGTTTCCTTACTGTTGCCTCGTTTTCACTGTAACGCGGATACGTTTGTGACGTTTCCTTACTGTAGCCTCTTTTTCATTGTTACATGGTTACGTTTGTGACGTTTGTTACTGTAGCCTCGTTTCCATTGTTACATGGTTACGTTTTATGACATTTCTTTACTGTAGCCTCGTTTTCATTGTTACATGGTTACGTTTGTGACGTTTCTTTATTGTAGCCTCGTTTTCATTGTTACATGGTTACGTTTGTGACGTTTCTTTATTGTAGCCTCGTTTTCATTGTTACATGGTTACGTTTGTGACGTTTCTTTACTGTAGCCTCGTTTTCATTGTTACATGGTTACGTTTGTGACGTTTCTTTACTGTAGCCTCGTTTTCATTGTTACATGGTTACGTTTGTGACGTTTCTTTACTGTAGCCTCGTTATGGTTACTGTAGCCTCGTTCTCATCGTAACATGGTAACGTTTATGATGTTTTCTTCCTGTAAACCTCGTTTGTTTTCACTATATCATGGATACGTTTATGACGTTTCTTTACTGTAGCCTCGTTTTCATTGTTACATGGTTACGTTTGTGACGTTTCTTTACTGTAGCCTCGTTTTCATTGTTACATGGTTACGTTTGTGACGTTTCTTTACTGTAGCCTCGTTTTCATTGTTACATGGTTACGTTTGTGACGTTTCTTTACTGTAGCCTCGTTATGGTTACGTTTGTGACGTTTACCTTCTGTAGCCTCGTTCTCATCGTAACATGGTAACGTTTATGACGTTTTCTCCCTGTAAAGCACGTTTTCACTATTACATGGATTCGTTTGTGACGTTTCTTTACTGTAGCCTCGTTTTCATAGTTACGTTTGTCACGTTTCCTTTACGTGGCCTCGTTTGTATTGCAATATGGTTACGTTTGTGACATTTTCTAATTACATGTATATTCTCGTTTTGATCGAAACAAGGACACGTTTGTGAATGGTTACTCTATTTCATGATTTACATGAACACGAACACGTTTATGACATTAAATTATTATCTCATATTCTCCCTTACGAAAGCCTAATAGTGTCAAATGAAATAAAAAATAAAAATACAAAGGCGTTTTAACGCGAATAAAGGCGTTATAACGCGAATCAAAAGGCGTAATAACGCGAATAAAGGCGTTATAACGCGAATCAAAAGGCGTAATTACGCAAATCAAAAGGCGTAATAACGCGAAAAAAGGCGTAGCAACCCGAATCAAAAGGCGTAATAACGCGAACAAAGGCGTTATAACGCGAATTTAACAACTTGGCACGTTAAAGAAGGGGAAGCTTCTGGAATCAGGGCATCTTTCTATATCTGTAATTGCACTATCCTCCAAAACTAAAATGACTTGTACTCTTCTGGAGGACTCGCCCATATGGGCAACCGGTGGCGAGTATAAATAAACGCAAATTCACACAGTAAGCATTGTCAAAGTTAAAATAAGTACACAAGATTTAGTACATTTTACGATTTGTCAAACACTATTTACGCTTTGACATTGTGGCAAGTGATATTTTACTCGCAAATACGCTTTTTTCTATGAAAGATCCTCAGTAACTATCATATAATAAGAATACAAATAATTGATTAAGCTCATATTGGCCTTGCTGTTTGGCTGAAGACAGCTAACGGTTTTGGCCAGAGAATTAAGGCTTTTTATATCATTGCTTTGCTGTAATGAAAATCTTAATCTGTAACGCTTCATGATAAATATTTCAATGAAATAAAATCTGACTTTTTTTCGAAAAACACATAACATTGATTCTCCACTAAACATTCAAATTAGGCTGTAAGTAATAGTGAATAATTGACATTTGCGCATAGTTACCCAGACACCTTTTTTAGTTGGTACAACTCATGTACAACATTGAACACATACTGGTTCTTTTAACATTTCACCAAAAAACTTGTAATATTTCCTGAAATTAAGTTACCAAGAATTCGAAATTTGTGCAAAAAACAGATACGTTACCATTTTTCCAATTGCTTTCAGAGACTAGATAGAAATAATTAGCATGAATATACACGATTTAGAAATTTATTATCATTCATTTCAGCATTATAGCACCAGTATATATTACAAAATATTATGCATTAATATGCGTTTTAAAAAAAATCTACGTCTAAGAATAGCTTGTGAACTTAAGCTGATGAAAATGTTTACTTATTAATCAGACTTGTTTATTCCAAATACATGAGTTACTTATAAAAAGCATTTAAGGTCAATAAAAATACTGATGTTCCATACTTATCTATTGACACAATGTAGCTCGGATTTTCTTAACAGTATAAATTTATTCCGCTCAGTGGAAACAAATATTAAATCATAGTAACGTATCTGTTTCACAGTTCTTCTATGTACAAAATAATGAAAAACCCTGAACACATAGATAGATATCCATAAAGTTTTTTAAACAACTGACCAATAAATAATATGTCTGAACCAATCCTTTAATATTAAACAGAACACACTATATCATTTAAAGTTTCTTTTAAGGTTTTATTGTTTTATGTGTAGCTTTAAAAAGTCAAATAACATTGTGACTTTAAGAAACAGATTGAACTTAACAAGGACATTTGAATAAAGACACTCATCTATTAGAATGTGTAGCAGCTAGATTAATGTGAGTGTTTCTGACATAGACAAGTGTGAATTGACATTCTCTTGTCTTTTTGGTTCATCTGCTGTTCAATTGTCTTTATTTTTTCTATATACTTTTTCTTTATATACTGGTACAATCTCGATCCTTGATTTTGTCATACTTCGTGATATGAGTAAGCCTACATGTATATGCTTATATACATTTAACAAAATTATATCAGAAACAATGGTACCGCTTAAAGAAAACCAACTTAGTACACATGTATAATAATCAAAACATATATATGTGCACCTTCAAGATTTTGAGCTATATCCAATTAGTCCATCCTACCATCGACAGAAAATCTTGTTGGACCCTGACTAAAATTTAGAAACTAACGGGCATTCATTTAAAAATACTTTAATATGTTTTTTTTTCATAAAGTTACAGGACTGTTATATATTGCCTAATCATATATTACTTATTTAAACCAAAGTTTTGTTGAATATTTAGTTATATATATTAAACAGTACTCAAATCTCATTCGAAACAGATACGTTACTATGATAAACAGATACGTTACCAGAAGTTATACAGTCCTCTACATTTTATTTTAACACAAATTTTGCAAACCAAAATGATTTCAACATATATTTATTCCAGGGAATAAAACAGTAAATCTTTATATGTTTCTTTCCTGTTTTTCAACATTTTATTTTCTAGAAAACTCAACTAATCCTTGAATTTCAAATTCCTGATTCACTTTTTTAGTTTTCCAATAAAATCGAAATCAAAGCATCATTTATTGGCTACACGTACGTTATGCTGTGATTTTTTACATGAAACCATTTCAAAATTGAGCAAAATCGGCAATTAAGATTCAAACAATAAATATTGGTAACGTATCTGTTGGTAACGTATCTGTAGGTCAAAAAAACTAAAATATATCAGATATACACAAATGTTTGCCAAATATATTGAAATATTAAGTTTTTGTAAAGTATATATTTGAATAATGCATAAATGCGATCCTACTTTAAGTACTGGTAATAGTAAAATGTTTCTCAGGTGGATATCATGGTAACTTATCTGTTTCACTTTAAAGTATAATCCAAATTGCTCTGCATCATTGCAAAGGCATTGTGGTTCTAGCATGTATATTGTAGTCAAAATTATTTTTGAATATTGAAATATGATAAAACTTGAGTTCAATAGCAAACTATTAATATGTTACAAGTTCATATTACTCTTACTCAGGTTTACCTGAAGTGAGGTAACGTATCTGTTCAATATATGAGGGACATGCATTTCAGCTGGTAACTTTTTTCAAATTCACTGTAGAAAACAATTAAAATCGCTCACTTAGACATTTAAACTAAAACTTAATACTAAAGCAGTTTTTCTTCAACACATGTTTCAGGTGAAAATATGTAAAACCAACAGTAATATGGGACCCAAGCCTGGGGACATTACATAAATGGTTGTATCATAGTTTGGAGACCTTTCTGTTGAAAATGTGTCAGGGTTAAATCGTATACATATACATGCACAGTGCGTTAACTGGAGTGCGGGTATTAGTTACCCGCACTCCAGAGCATGCCCATTGATTGGCTCATTTTTGCTGGGGTTTACATATTGTGACGGCAGTGAAAGTGAAATCGACAGAAATGTCATATTTAGATGCTCGTTCATTGGTTCATTTTTGCCGGGGTTTCATATTGTAACAACAGGGAACGTGTTTTTATGTTTGACTATGATACAAAAGAGAAAGAACACCAAAACACTCGGTAATCTGATTAATACTCGGGGGCTACGCCCCCTCGTACAAATCAGATAACCTCGTGTTTCGGTGCTCTTTCTATTACTTATACAGCACCTTTGCATGATAATATTTTCGTATAAATCCAACAGACTAAGTCATTAATTTGAATGCTTTACATACTTGACAATGTAATGAAGCAATGGAATGCCCAAAAAGTATTTTTCAACTGCAGTGCAACAAAATATACTCGAGGGACAGAATATTTTCTAATTTGCACATTTAGTGGAGAATCAATGATAACATGAATTATACTCGTACATATCGTCGCCTTATTCTAAAAATGTCCTAACTCCATTTTTACCAAAAATGAGATAACTGCACATTTATTTTAGTATTAGTTTGTTCTATCTCCAAAACAAAACTTGTGAAGATTTACGTCATACTTTTGAAGATATAGCGTCTGTATTTTGTTCTATGTCCAATGGAAAGCTTTGCTGTTAGCCTTTTTTCGTCGTATCTCCAACACATGTAACACTTTTAGGCTAATCTTTCGTGCCAGCCAATCAAGTTGAAAAATATATGTCATGTGACCTGAAGGGGCCTGACAATATAATTGTTCTAACTCCAGTGATAACAACAACAATCGTATCTAAATCAGCCAGCTTACTAGGAAAGTAACAGTTAAAAAATGATTTCTGAAGCATGTAAGTAATATATTTTAGCTTTTTATACGTTTTTATAAGTGAATTTATATTTTGTATTAGTATTTGTTTCATAGTATTATCATTCTTTTATATATATTGCTCAAAGTTTCACAATCACATAGTTTCGGATAACTATATTCGGATATTCGTATGCACTATTTGGAACTATTTGGAGTATCGAACATTGTTGTTGTTTAATTGTTAATGATAATATTTTTTCCATTTCAGGTCAGACTTACTTACATTATCAGACGTTGTCCTTACAGAAATGTTGTCTCTTAGAACTTGTGACTGCAGTTAGCAGAACTTCCATAAAACTATGGAATTTTATATCAACAACATCAAGTCTGTGGGGAAGTTTTGACTTGCCATCAGTTTCAGATAAATCATTGTTTCAAGTCTTAAAATATTCACAAAATAAATAGATATTTAACATTCCAATGGGATCGGGATACCACTGTCTTGTCAAAACATAGATTTTAAGTTTGCATGCGAGTTTCAGTGTTCTCCGGGTCATCAATGATTATATTTATTAGATAATAGCAGAATTCTTAAAGCACAATACGGCATGATCTAAAATGTTGCCGGCTCGGTTTGATTTAGCCTGTTCATGGAATGTCCAGTATCTACGTTGTGCGACAAACACCAATATGGGAGATCGCAAAATTCACTGGATGTAAAATCTTGAAAACGACGATTTTGCAATCTTGAAAGATTGTTAAAGTGACATTATGCTCATAATTTCATAATCAAATTGAGCTGAATTGACTTAATATTTCAAAAGATTGACTGTCAAAATGGTGTTTGACCAACAGTTTATATTGGAAAAAGTTTAGGATAAAATTATAAATCTGCCTTAAATATAAAAAGAACTCTAATGGACATTTACAGAAATTTCGTTTGAATCTGTGCGTTATTCATTGTTTATGTAAACTTAATTATTAAATTAAAAGGAATTATGTCAAAATGAAAACTTATTTTGATCTTCACCCATTCACTCACTATATACTCTTGGGTGGGCATAATGTCACTTTAAGAACTTGAGCAGATATTTTTTCATACGTTGATATTAAACCACAAACAATACTTGAGACTTTGAATGCATGTGGTATTGACTTTAATTGTGTGAATTAAAAAGAATTATTGGTAATATAATTTATATCTGTATCATTTAATCACAATATTAGAGATGGTTACAATCATTTCATTTTTCATAGTGGTTCAAAATATGTCAGTTTGTTTTAGCAAGTTCATTGATTAAAAATTTTGTGAAATGTTTGTTTTTCTTTTTTTATGGCACAATTTTATATTGTTATTATCGAGAAAGGCCCAAGTTGGAGATCACGTGAATGAATTTACACTTTGACATAGTAATTTACGAAGATAAAGTGATTCAGTGTCAGCGGTTCAACCACTCTGGCTGAAAATGTTCTTTAGAATGTAAAAATCTACTAATATTCTATAGTAAAATTATTACTCTTAAAAAATGCTAACTCAAAAAGTATTTACAATTTTTAGCCTTACTTTGTCATATCTCCGCAAACTCATTTTTAGAGTAATTTTTTTTATCTAAAAATAAACATTTTTGGTCCTATCTCCAAATTTTTTTTTTAATTTTTACAATTACTGCAAATTATAAAGGTATATAACAAAGTGCTTTCATCACATGTTGACATCTATAATACCAATCCAGAAGTCCACACTGTTAGGAGTTATTAAATAAAAGTTACAAAGTCTTGAACCTTTAACCCCTTTTTTCCAAAAAAGAGGAAATTGTAGATACACCATTTTTAGAATAGGGCGACGATATGTAACGACGATATTGGTTAGATATCTGTAACCACTTTTATGTTCGTCCTAAAATGCGCATGTCGAGTACGTCATAGTGAAGTTCAAATGACCATAAATACAAACATACGCACAATAGTGTATCTATTTTAAGATAATTTTAAGAACTTTATTTTTCAAAACAAAAAAATGGAACAGATGTGTAAAGAAAACATCTTTTTAATTTATTGCAACAATAATATGAATGACCACTGCCTTTCTGGCGTTAAAATGGAAAAAAACACGCATACGACTAGCAAATAAACTGTTTGTGAGAACTTCATCCTGCAAATTAAAATCTATTTAACATTTGTGACCATGGCCAATTGATCCCTTCCTCAATATAAGCAAGTTGTCTACCTTCCAAATATGAAATACACTTGTCAATAAATAAAGGCTGTAAAAGTGTAGAAATCTATTTTAGAACTGGTGACCTTGACCCAACTGAACCATAACTCCATCCAAAGGAGAATACTTCAATTCCATGTTCCTATCAAATATAAAGGAATCTTTCAAAAGAATAATGTTAAAACACCTGTAAAAATGTTAAAACCTATTTTTGGCATTGGTGACTTTGGCCTTTACCCACAGGACCCCCAACTAAACCAAAAGTAAGAGGACCTCCCTTGGCATGTTTGTATTAAACATGAAATACATAATCTTAACAATAAAGGCTTAATGAGCAAAAATGTTATAAAAAATTCACACCAGTGACCTTGACACTAGAGACCCCTTACTTCATAAAAAATACACGACCATAAATGGTATCCACCTACCAGATACGGAATATATCATTAAATAAATTTTTAAGATAAATCCAACTTACCGGAATAGGTTAACCATACAAGGTCATATTTTCAAAGTGAAAAAAAGGAATATAACTAGGGAAAATGGATGGCAATATCATGAACTTTTTCAAAATAAGTAAGTGTGGAAATAATAAAGCCATAAGTATAGACAGTACTTAAATAAATCCAACTTGCCGGTTTAGGTTAACGATATACATTCTCAAACTGCTGAAAATGAAAATAACTTGATTAGAATTTATGCAATAATTATGTTACTTGCCATGATCAAGTTTATTGTATTGATTAATAAATGTTTAAATTATGAAGCCCTTTGTACTAGTAGATTTTGGGAAAAATCCAACTTGCCGTTTTATTATTTTGATCGTTCCATTTTTTAAAACATGACAACAATTTTAGGCTGCCAGGCTCCCAGACTGCCAGCTTTAGGCTATTAGACAACAAAGTTAAGTGTCCTAGTGGCCTAAAGGTAAAGGCTTTTTCCATAAGCATGCATGTGTATTTGCTTTTGCATGACTTTCATAGTGATTTTACTGTATTTTAAATTGTTTCCATATTTATAATATAAGTCACTAACTTAAAGCTACTAGGCTGCCGACTCTAAGCTGTTAAATTGCCAACTTCAGGTTGCAAAGCTGACATCGATAGGCTGTTAGGATGTTAGGCGGCCTCCTCAGGATACTAGGCTACCAACGTAAAGCTTACAGGGCGATAGGCAAACTCTTAAGGTCCAGGTCGTCAGCAATTAAGGCTTCCTCTTCCGACAGCGAGACAATTCGCCTCCTCAGTCAACTAGGCCATCAGACTGCCACCTCAGGCAGCCTGTCTCTTCTGCCATTTTACAGACACAATTGTACTAAACTTTTTACAGAACAATGCCAATTTTGCAGTTTCATACAAATAGTAGACACTTGTATAATTATCAATATGTACTTGCATAAGATCAGCTAAAAATCGAACGCAAAACAATATACATTTATTTACAAGATGAGTTTTATCGCCGCCTTAATTGTAGCGCAGTTCCATATATAATAAATTCACTCGCTTTCAAATTGAGTAGGCAGATTTAATTAATATGATACAACAATAAAACTTAAGTTCAACATAAAATTACATCTTGCGACATTTAACGGTAGTGTTGCGACATTTAACGGTAAGGGAAATTCGTGCGACATTTAACGTTAACATTGCGACATTTAACGTCAAATGGTTTTGCGACATTTAGCGGCGGTTGCGACATTTAGCGTCAATGGTACGACATTTAGAGGCAAGTGCGACATTTAGCGGCGTTGCGACATATAACGGCGCCACAGACATAAATCGCAAAATTATTCATTTCCAAAATGTTAACATACGAGTATGTCAGTGCGGTTTTGGGACTACTTTCTGAGCCAACTATACTAAAGCGAATGGAATAGATTATATTTTTCTTATAAGTTTCGTTTTCATCGTTACATAGATATGTTTGTTACGCGTTTTGTTAAAGTCTAATAGATTCTAGTACATTTGTTACGTTTTGTCATTGTAGTCTCGTTTGCATTGTAACATGCCGTTTGTGAAGTTTTCTTGTTGTTTTCTTGTTATTATCGTAACATAGTTACGTTTGTAACATCTTCTTCCCGTAGTTTCATTTTCAATGTTACATATATACGTTCGTGACGTTTTCTTATTGTAGCCTCGTTTTTATTGTAATTGAAACATGCTCACGTTTTTGACGTTTTGATATTGTAGCCTCGTTTTAAAACTGACATGGTTACGTTTGTGACGTTTTCTTATTGTTGCCTCGTTTTCGTCGTTACACGGTTGCGTTTGGGACGTTTTTTTCTTTAGCCTCATTTTCACTGGTTCATAGATACGTTTGTGACGTTTTCTAACTGTCGCCTCGTTTTCAGCTCTAAGTTTGCGTAGCATCGCTTTCATCGAAACAGGGTTTGTTTAAGTCACGTTTTCATCAGAAAACGAATGCGTTTGTGAATGGTAATATTATGTTCACATTTACATGTATTAAGTTGTTGTCTTATTATCACCCTTTGATGATTTATCTAACGACAAATTGGATGTATAATTCAATCGATATTTGAATTATTCTTAATTTGTCGCACACAAGAAAAAATGAACATTCGGTTCATGCTTATTGAATTATCATTATTAATATACATCTAGATATCTAATACATACGATTTTATGTCTGGTTGCTTTTAACATATTATGACATAATTCATGGAGGATATTCAAGTGTTTTCTATAAATACAGGATTTATTTTCATCTAGTGGCAAAACAATAATTATTTTATGAGTGGCGGTAGCCATAAATGAAAAATGATAATTTCCATACCACAAGATGATAATAAATCCTGTATTTATAGAAAAAAAACTTGAATTGTCTGTTTATCATATAGATTTCTCTTTTCTTTTTTTTGACATTACAATTTGAAAGAATTCTCCTTAAATTATGTGTATTGTCTGAATTTAGGAGAAAGTAGTCCGGCAAGACAGCAGTGAAAATACGGAAAATATATTTCACTACAGTGAAAAATAGCTTTTTACAGTGAAAATACTAAAATTGAAAATACGCATTTTATTTCATCAGTATTTCTCAATATTTCACTTATAAGTATATGATAAAACAATTTCTTTTTGGCTTGATTTTTAGTTTCTCTATTTTTTTCATGGGTCAGCCTATAACCTCTATATGTAAACGGATAAAAGAATACCTCTATTTATTTATTTTTATTCATTTTTGTATTTATTTATTTATCTAATTGTTGTTGTTGTTGTTTTCTAGTGGGGGAGTAAGCAGTTGACAGTATGCAATTGACAGTAAGCAGTTGACAGTAAGCAGTAGGCAGTTAACAGTAGGCAGTAGTTAGTCAGAAGTAGACAGTAAGCAGTCAACAGTTGGCTGTCGTTTATGGAAATCCATGTTATAGTCCATGCATTTATTAATTTATCAGTGAATTCCTTTAAATGTTGTTCTAAGAATATATTTGTACCTGTAAACTATTTAAGTAAATTAGGAGGCAGAAAAATACCAAGGGTCCAACCGGGTTTTGAACCACAGACCTCTTGGTCCGTAGACGGACACCTCAACCACGTCGTTAAAGGGTTAATCTAACAGCAAGGCTGATGGAAGTGGCCTATATACCTACAACCACTACACTCCTCCCCTCTTTACTTTTCAGAGCTAGCCAGCTCTCCTGAATGTCACTCCCTGCTTACCGAATGAGTCCGTCAAACACTTCTGACACCATTTAAGTAAATTAGGAGGCAGAAAAATACCAAGGGTCCAACCGGGTTTTGAACAACAGACCTCTTGGTCCGTAGGCGGACACCTCAACCACATCGCTAAAGGGTTTACTCAACAGCAAGGCTGTTGGAAGTGGCCTATATACCACTGCACTATGTTGTGCATGACCTCCAGAACGGCAACTACTTCGGCAACTGAATAATTTTTTGACCAATACAGTTGTAATAGGTCGTCCATTTTTATTTTAATGCTATAGGCAGTGAATAATAAGTAGTAAGCCGTAAGCAGTTGACAGTAAGCAGTAGGCAGTCAACATTTGGCAATTCCATAGTATATTGATTCATTAATGTTCCCAAAGAAATATTGAGATAAATATAAAAAGTTATGAAAGTATAACAATTCTGTCATAAACCTAAATCAATACACCGCATAGTTACGAATATCGATCAACAGATTAATTGGGTATTATTTAATACTTACATGTAGTAAAGCCTATCTAGTCAGATTATGAACAGGTATAATATAAAATATATATTAAGATATAGTTCCCCCTTAGCATTAACAAGCGGTTTGCTCAGTTATGTCAAATAATATATTAACAAATATACATGTATATCCAAATGTTTTTGTTGATACATTTTGTGAGAAAGACATCCTCAATGAGAAAGTTTGATCTCACACCTGGTCCGTGGTTGAGAACCAAATCCATCCCTTTTATCAAAAACAGTTTCTATGGCCATATAAGGTTTTTGCCATAGACCGCGAAATACAACTTTTGTTTGGTTACTAGGATATGTTTTCATGTGTAAATGGTATAAACTTTAAATGTTTTAACACTAACTTTTTGTTTCAGTTCCATCTGTTACTTTCCTACCAAGTGCGACATTTAGCGTCAAGGGGTTGCGACATTTAGCGGCAATCAATTTTTGTGCGACATATAGCGGCAACGTTGCGACATTTAGCGGAATGCGATTGCGACATATAGCGTTGATTGCGACATATAGCGTCAGCGTTGCGACATTTAGCGTTAGTTGCGACATATAGCGGCGTTGCGACATATAGCGTTGCTACAACGTCGCTTAAACAATGGATAATGTGACGTTTATACAATAAACATTATAATACTGCAGGTTTGTAACATCGCTTTTCATTGGATAATCGTGACGTTTATATTATTAAAAAGTACTTCATAACTTCACAGCAGCCGTGTACAAAGTTGATTATCCAATGAAAAGCATCGTTACAAACGTACATAACTATAACTAATAATACATACGACTGCTGCGAATTTATGAATATATCAAAGAAAGCAATATCGAAATATTTTAAATTCGATATAGACAATTTTAATAAGTAATGTGACTGTGAACGGAACAGTGGTGGGTTATATAACTGGAGTCGCCGGGTCATATAATATATCTTTATCACGATTGTCATTAATAAGACATATCGTATATGACGCATTTATATATAACGTTGCTGTTTCTTTTACTTCACAGATATATAGACATTCCTCTAGTAAAAAATACAAAGTTGTGAATTTACAAACTAAGTAAGTATATATAGGTAAACCTTTTTTGTCTTACATTACGTCATGACTTTATGCATTCCTATTGATAAGAAACAACAATAAACAATTTCCTATCTGTTTCATGCAGATAAAATCTGTGATAACTTGATAAACTCCCGTATGAATTTGATTTATTTATCGATTTTATTATCATCGATGTAATTATCAATTTTTTATAAATTATCTCCCGCTTTAGAGATATCAAAGCTGCATGTCTCAAGCTTAGCCAAAATTTTTCAAGAAAATCAAACTTTAGAAAAATTTACTCAAGAAAACTTTAGAAAATTTACTCAAGAAAGATTAAAGAAAAGTGAAAAGTGTAAAGATTGAAATAATGATTTACATGCTATGTGATATTAATGTCCGGTTTTTGCAGTATTTTATCGCCATATATCTACTGCGGGACTAACGCAGAAGGGGTTATTTTCGTATATTTTGATCTTTATTTGGAAATTTACTTGGATTTTAAGTATCGTTTGTAATGCATTAATCACTTGCTTTTTTTCACTCTAATAAAAACAAAACAAAAACTCTTCATCTCTATTTTTATGGAAAAAATGTTGTTGAGATCTTTTTTTTCTCTACAGAATGCCGCTTTGCGGAATTTTTTACTGTATTGTGTGACTTAATATAGATCGTGTTCATTAAAGCAATAGCAATATAAATGTACCAAAAATATAAAACTTTTACAACTTATATTATCTAAGATAGACTGTGCAAGAAAATGTTCTACAAAGCTGAAGTATAATGCTAAGGGCATCATCACAACTATAAATTATTGTTTTTCTTTATTATATGAGTTCTTAAAAATTTGAGAATTTGCTCTTATTATTATAATTATGACTTTTTTCTGCTGAATAGAGATGCTACAAATTTACAAGGACCAAGAGGCCAGACATTCCAGTATGTATCCTGGTCACCAACCGTGGACGGTGTGGTAGGTGCTTTTGTACATTTTGCTATCATTTTAACGAAAAAAAAATAATTTTACAATGTTTATCAAATATTGAACGTATAAAAAGGATTTAAAGAAACGAGATAACTAGTATTTCATTTATATGAAAATTTGTTCGGAAGTAGAACTTTATGATCTACTCAAAAATTTTATATAATTATACTTTTTATAGAGCATGTACATTCTTTTTGATAGAGGTTTTACTCCCTTTACATGGGAAGGGAATATATAGACGCTCGGATATCTATCTGTTAATATACATATACTCATAAATGAAAGAATTAGACATATTGATGAAATGAAATCCAAATTTTCATTTTCCCGTATTTACACTGTAAACAAATATTTTTCAATGTACAGTGAAATGCATTTTTCTATGATTTCTTGCAGGACTACTTTCTTCTTAATTCAGCTAATACACAAAATTAAAGGGGAAATATTTCAAATCGTTAAGTCATGAAAATGGAGAAAAAAGTATATTATTAACAGAAAAGGTTTTTTTTACCTTCATCGCGTGTTGTGATGATCTTTTTAATATGTAATATAATATAATAATATAATATTTTACTGGTGGCTCCCGCTACCCGTGAAATATTGATATCTATACCACACGATGGAAATAAATCGGCATTTAGAGAAAAAAAAACTTGTATGTGCTCTATATATACCCCTTTCCCATGATGAGAACAGACAAATACTTCTAAAATACCTCTGTATTTGCTAGCCTATGTATCAAACTTGTATGTAAAGATAAATTTTTAATAGCTATTATTTCACAGGTGCACTGTGTAAGATAAAATTCTGGAAATTTTTGTTTATTTTACTATTATATCGTTTGTACTTTATCTCTTCTACAAGGATTCTTTCTAAACTAAACAACAGAAATATATATGAGCTGCGTCACGACAAAACCAACATAGTGGGTTTGCGACCAGCATGGATCCAGACCAGCCTGCGCATCCGCGCAGTCTGATCAGGATCCATGCTGTTCGTTATCAGTTTCACTACTTGTAAGTTGTAATAGAGTTGGTAAGCGAACAGCATGGATCCTGATCAGACTGCGCGGATGCGGAACTGGTGTTCATGTCCGTCTATTACTTACGATATACTGCCGGGATGAAAGTGTGTTACTCTGGCACGGCATTTGATATACAAATGTAGTTGCTCGTATACCGCAGCTACTGTTGCTATAATACCGTGACTATAGTACAGTCACCATGGTGTAATTACTATGATACGGTTACCATGGTACAGTTGCTATGATATAGTTGCTATGTTTCAGGTGTTTGTTCAGGATAATGACGTATATTATAGACGTAATATATATGGCGAAGAAGGTGAATTCCGTGTAACAACCACTGGTAAACCAGATGAAATTTTTAATGGTGTACCAGACTGGGTATTTGAGGGTAAATATCAATAAAACTGTGATTTCTACAAAACAATGTAATGCTCTAAATGTAAAGGACAAAGAAATAGAAATTATAAACGGAAAAATCTGTAAAGGATAATAAAAACGTACTCGGAATTAAATTGAATATCGATTTTTGTGCGATTCTTAGCCCAATTTGGGTGAAAAACGTTGCAACGCTTTTCATCTTTATGTAATTTTGCACAATTAAATGATTATTATGGAAAACGTGATGAGGGAATGATCTAAAAATCTTCAAACAAGTTATAAGTCAAGAACAAATGGTTCACAAATCCCGGAAAAACTATTTCCAGTCCTATCGTCTCAAAATCCTCAGTTGAGTCCCTTTAAAATTCGTTTTTGTTTTCGTTTTTTCACTTCACATATCTTTTTTTGTTCGTTAATAAGACCAAAATCAAGTAGCATTGGTTTGTATGTTCAAAAGGGTTATGTATACAAAACACTATTATTATTACAGAAAAAGCGCTTACTTTTGTAAATGCTTCAAAATTAAGTAATGAACAATAGGGGTTGAATGTTATTTCTAAATATTACATATTTTTTCTTTCTATTTCAGAGGAAATATTATTCACAGACAATGCAATTTGGTGGTCACCTTCGGGTCATTATTTTGCGTTTGCTTCATTTAATGACTCAGAAATAGGCTTGTTTGATCTTACATATTACGGCGATTTAAAGAACCAGTATGTTGAAAATAAGAAATTATTATACCCTAAGGTAAGTAAAATTTACATTGTTTTCCAGGGGATGTCCAAACTACTTTCCCCACACCGTTTTAGGTTCGAAAAACGTGCATTTACGGCGCGTGGTCACGAAAATTTATCCGTTTATGTATGTTTTCGTCTCCGTTCATGTATGCCTGCTTGCGCAAATTTTATGCAAGAATAATATTTACATTACTGAGCATTACAAGATAAAGATGTTTTTGGCAGTATAATTATCCAGACAATGTTCTAAAAAATCATTATCATTGGAGAGGCACTAATTTTCGTGGTTTCCATAGATAGGTCTAATCACAAATTAAGATCCAGCGCAGTTTTATTACGTTGGCTATAAGATTAATTTAGAATTATATTATTTGCATCTTACTATTGTGCAAAAACAGAAGTCAACAAATGAAGAAAACAACACGAAAAAGTTCTCTGTTTTTTGGGGTTTTTTTTTTTTGGGGGGGGGGGTTTGTGTTTTTTTGCGGGGGGTGTTTTTTTCTTCTTTTTTTGACAAACAAATATGCCCACGAAATTATGTGATTTCACAGAATACAATATTTTGGTTAACTTTCTTGTTCATAATTTCAGGCTGGCACAACAAACCCAACATTTTCGTTACATATATTCAACACACATACAAACGCAACTATAAATATAGATGCGCCCGAAGCTCTCCGAGATATGTAAGTATCCCTTTGAAACCTGAAAATTAAATATTTACTTTACACTACACTTAGTTTTTGGCATGTTGAATCGATATAATTTCAACTTTTATATTTTCATTATAGTGTATACATTTGGTCATGTGAACAGTACATTGTTCCAATAGGAGTAGAGTTTACAGTACATTTGACATATTTTCATTGTATTGTTCTTTGTTAGTAAATTGTATGTTGTATTGTTACATTTGAAGTCAAGGTTACAGTACATTGTACATGTTTTCGTAGTTTTGTGTACAGAACTTGTAAATATCGGCAATCTTTCCCCTGTCAAATCATTGGACAAGTCATGAATGGACATGATATAAAATGTTATTAATGACGTCATCGTCGAAAGTCTTAAATAGCATTTTACTCTATCTCCACTGCATGAATAACATCTAACAATACATTTCTCTAGAACATTAGAGCTCTTATTCAGTTAGAAATGTAATTCTAACTAACCTAAAAATTCTTTCATATGTCACGTGACTGATTCTGTCTAAAACACGAAGTAGGATGATGTTAACAATTATTACAAGAATAACACACTTGTTCTGTTTCCAAAAAAACAACACCAAAAATCAACAAAACACGCAAACATCCAAAACCATGGTAACAAATTAATCAAAAGAAAAAAAACACATTTTCGAATTCAGCATATGTCGTAAAACAATATGCTGTTGTTCAGATTGCCCAGAAATAAACAAGTTATAAAATGGTTTACTTTGGGAGCGATTTTCTCAACATTTAGAAAATGATAGTTGGAGTCTCGTGCCAATAACAATACGCTTCTGCAAATATATGTTTGAATTTATTTTATTTTCAGCGATCATTATTTCACGAGAGTCACGTGGCAGAATGATGACCATGTTCAGATAATATGGTTAAATAGACCACAAAATATGTCAATAATAACTATATGTAGTGCTCGAGATGGATCCTGCATTGAGGTAAGTGCGAGTGCCATTTTACTAAAGTTCGGATCTACTTATTTCTTCCATATAGATCTGATGACCACCGTGTACGTTTCGCCTTGTTTCAATAATTCAGATTTTCCGAAAAAGCTATTTGTAGCAATGCAATCAAACAGGTTTTTACAGATAGGGAATCAAAATACCGTTTCTGTGGAAGTAAAACAAATTGTTGATTTTTGTTAGAAAAATTTGAACATATTAACATGAAATGATGGAGTCATTTTAATGGGCAAGATTGTTTTGCCAGATTCAAGCTTATTTTTATGAAAAAAAATGAAAATGTATTAAAATGTAAAATATTGTGAAGCGAAAAAAAGACAATAATGTACGCATTGTGAACTGCAATAACAATCCTTGTAAATTAGCAAAAACATGTCAAAATATGCAAAACTATCTCTTATTACGTAAGCCAAGCAATTGAAATACGGTGATAATTTCTGCAGCATCAGCAACGTGTAAATTATTACTTGAATCTTGAACCTTCTTAATGTTCTTAAAATCTTAGTACTCACTAATCAGACCACCCTGCACATTAAGACCACTTTAGAGCAGTCCCGTCCTTGATCTTAATTGAGGGTTTTCACAGTAGATGTTTTCCAAAGTTTGATTTGTTTGAAACAATTTGACTCATATGGAGACAGGCACGCAGCATAAAATTACTAAAAGCATATAAAACATAGTCTATAACAAACTTTTTATTTATTTCAGAATTTCAGATTTACAGCACCGTCAGGCGGCTGGGTTGATTTGGTATGAATCTTGAACATTATTATCCTCGAGTATATTTATCTAATATCTGTACTAGATCATACTTTATTTACGAGTGTATTTGTTTGATAAGAGTTGATAAAAAATATATCTGTAACATAATTTACTTGTTAACGTCAAAATACCATTCTACGAGTATTATATAACAATTATCTCAGTTCAATGTATCAAAGACATCATGGAATAATAACACTACTGTTTTTATATACATGTTTCTTGTTTTTATTATACGCCCGTTTGAAAAACGGGACGTATTATGGGAACGCCCCTGCCGGGCGGGCGGGCGGGCGGACGGCGTCCAATTTTGTCCGGAGCATATCTCCTACACGCATAGAGGAACTTTAATGAAACTTCATAGAAATGTTCACCACTATGATATGCTGTGTCATGCTTATGAACTAGATCTGTAGAGCAAAGATCAAGGTCACACTTACAGGTCATTGATAATGCTTGTCCGGAGCAAAACTTCCACATGTATAGAGGGATTTCAATATTACTTGGCACAAATGTTCACCATTGTGAGGCGGAGTGTCGCGTGCAAGATTCAGGTCCTTGCGGCCAAAGTCAAGGTCACACATAGAGGTCAAAGTTCAGATAAAAATATGAAGATGTGTATATGGACCATTTAGTCATCATTTATTGAGGGATTGTAACACAAATGGTCATTATCAAGACTATGGCTGTGATACATATAATTTAGGTCAATATATATACAAGGTCAAGGTCACTAAAGATGATGAAATATCCAGATTTTGTAAATAGAATTTAATCAAAGGGCAACAACAAAGTTATTACTTTGTTCATAAATGACTTACACAATTACTCCCCTTGATCTACTTTCACTTTCAATTCTAAAAATAGAATTTAATCAAAGGGCATAAAATAATCCTCTTTCTTGGACTTGAGTATGTTCTAAAGAATGTAACATTTATTTACACATGTTTCATTCATTGGTCAAGATTCTTAACTGTGATAACTATGGTGTTTCTGTAGACTTGGTATTTGTTCATAAAGATCATACAGTAATTACCTTATCAAATGTAAATACTTTCTCATAGAAATTTAATTATATTTTAATTTTCAAGTAAATATCAGTTCAGCTCATTCAAAGATTAAGAATTGTAATGAAATGTATTTCCCTAGAATAAAATCTTAAATCAGAATTTTTTAGTTATTAAATTACAATTACATGTACTTTTTATCTTCCCTACTGATTTGTTTTAAGGTTCATTTAACAACACAGTGCGGCTGTGCCAAGGATAAAAACTTGCTTGCTAGATAACACTTATCCATAATGCCCCCATCTCCATCTAAAGCTTTCGTAAACGGGCGTATTTTGTGACTATGGCACCCTTGTTTTGTTTTGTTTTTGGCTGTTTTTCGTATCTACATGTACACAGCTTTATTATTTAGTTCAGTCTCCTCAACTTTATCATCTCTTAATTGAACACCACCGTGGTCTAAAAGTCTAAAAACATGAAATTAAGTTCTGAGATAACTAAGCTTGGGTTTTTAGCAGAGGAAAAAAAATGTGCAAGAAATATACACAAAATTGGTTTGAATATCGAATTTATGTGCCATTTTTGGTCGGCTTTTCATTTTTATTTATTTTCTTTTATTTTATTTTAAAATTATGCACACAAGTTGTTTCCTTGACCTACTGATCTAAAAAAAAAAAATTTCAAATCCTGCCATGTGAAAAATCGGTCGATTCCCTTTAACGTATTCAAATACGTAATCCGGATATAAAGTACAAACGTTAAGTAGGTCTGTTTTAGTCTGACTTCGGCCGACGAAGGGTCACATTGCAATTAACATTATTAATGAAATGGAAACGTGGCCTTGAATTTCGGGTTAAAATAGGATCCGTATTAAATCGGGACGAGTCACGAGATAAAGGGTAATACAGTGGCTACATATTTTAATTGTATACATTCATTATAGCAAATATGGGGAATATTTTGCGTTGTTGCTGGTTTTTTTCTGTTGTTGTTGTTCTTGTTGTGTGTCCCAAAAATTTAACATTATAATTTGTTTTTTAACAGTACGTAAATCCAACATTTACGGCTGACGGAGGTCATTATTTCCTGATATTACCACAGCGTGAGGGAGATGCGGGTTATTACCGACATATAGTAAAGATAGACGCTTCTGTAACCGTTAATGTAAGCCAAAATATTCTAGATATTACTTGAAAATATAGCTTTATAATTATATACTCGACTATAAATAATATACAAGTCTTTAACCCCGTTTACTCGTCAAACATTTTATTTTTCATTTCATCTAACAATAATTATTTTTTATGATAACTATTCGGAATAAAGGCTTTATCATTTTTATTTCATACATTTGAAATATTTACATAAAAATGAAATAAATGTATGTTTATTTATAAGTCATATGTCAGATATTTTCTACATTAAATGAAAATAGAAATTATTTCAATTTAAAAACATATGCTGATTATTATCAATTATTTTCATTATTATTATTATTATTATTATTATTATTATTATTATTATTATTATTGTTATTATTATCATTATTATTATTATTTTTAATTATTATCATTATTATTATCATTATTATTATTAGAATTATTATTAATAATAGTTATAATATTATTATCATTAATAATAATATTAATTTTTTTTATATTATTATTGTTATTATTATTATTATAATTATTATTATTATTATTATTATTATTATTATTATTATTATTATTATTATTATTATTATTATTATTATTTGCAGATTCCAGCAGGTATCTATGGTAGAACAGCTGTTATAACAACCGGTTTGTTTGACGTTATATCGATAAGTAGATACGATGAAACTGCAAAGCAAATGTAAGTTATAAAATATTTGTTATATAACGTGAATTAAAGTGGCTTGGTCTACAATTGATACATTTTTCACAAATATTTAAATTATCGATAAATACAATAGAAATTTATTATTTGCGTATTGATATAATATATTTCTCGGAAAGAAAATCAGATATTTATGAAAACGATAGAAATGTATTATTTGCATCTATTTTTATGAAATATTTCTTGGAAAAAATGTTGATTTGGTACTAAGTGATTATAGGGTTATATTGCAAATAGCCGTTTACATACGGCCATACAACCTGTCAACAATCTTTATAACGAATTTATAATACAGCAAGCATCATTTTTTAGAGAAAAATGTAAGATTTTCTTCATGAATCGACAGCAGCCGTGTATATAAACGTCACGATTATCCAATGAAAAGCTACGTTACAAACATGCAGTATTATAAAATATATGTTATAATTGACACTTACCAACATTCCCTTTTAGGGCGATCTTCTACCATATTGTATTCATACGCTCATTTTTTGGAAGTATTATTTTTTTAATTCG
The DNA here is from genome assembly GCF_026571515.1 of Ruditapes philippinarum. Taxonomy (NCBI): domain Eukaryota; kingdom Metazoa; phylum Mollusca; class Bivalvia; order Venerida; family Veneridae; genus Ruditapes; species Ruditapes philippinarum. Next base: position 187,228 of record NW_026865641.1, read on the forward strand.
AACAATAATTTTTGCGACAGATAAATAGTTTTTTTACACTTTAACTACAATATATTTTTCCACTATGATATTTTAAAAGAGCCCAACTGATGTCAAAAATGTTTTAAAAAAAAAACAAGAAAAAACAACAAAAACAACAAAATTTAAAATTCTTGCATAGATCAAGTGCAGCACTTCAGTTATGAAATAGTGATTTTTGTGCGATTCTAAGCCCAATTTGAGAGTAAAGCGTTGCTGTTTTTGTCTTTTCTATGTTCATTTTGCACAATAGAAATTTAGAAATTATTATTTTGCAAAAAAGGGGTGAGGAAGTTGTCTGAAAATTTGCACACAAGTGTTTGGTTCAAACCTACTTCAAATACTACACATATATTGAAAAGATATTCCAATCTCGTCATGTCAAAAAACTTCAGTGGTGTCCCTATAAGGAAATTGAAGGAAACGGTCATCCTTTTTCTAAATTTTATACTTACATCTGTAATAAACGACCCCATTTATATTATACCTGATTCAGTTTTCGAAAGGCAAACGTACGAACAACTGCTTGGGACATTTCAATTTCATGAATTCTCGATTTTATCTTCGTAAGTTTACAAGTTTAACTTCGTGAATTCACGTTTTAAACATACTGAATTCACAACAACTTCATAAATTAACGATTGTTACTTCACGACTTCACTATTTCAAATTCATGAAATCACGATTTCAACTTCACGAATTCAACTTCGTGAATTCGCGATTCTTACTTCGCGAAATTCACGATTTCAGCCTCGTAAATTCACGATTTTAACTACGTGAATTCACGACTTTCAACTTCATTCAAGTTATGTGAATTAGTGCTGAGTCATGAAATTTCACTCGAATTTAACTTGAAAAACATAAGGTGAAATTTGCACATGTGTATCCGATTGATTTCTCAATTTTGGAATATATGCCAGTGCACGCTATCTTTGTAATCTGTATGCACATTCTTTCATCCTAGCATAGGGTAATCAAAACGTTTCACATATTTTATTGTAGACTTGAAATATCGTTTATCTCTTGTTATTTCAGATATTATCTAGCATACAAAACAGGTGATCCCACATCTAGACATCTTTTCAGGTAAATTAAATGAGCTGTGTCATGACAAAACCAACATAATGGGTTTGCGACCAACATGGATCCAGACAAGCCTGCGCATCCATGCTGTTCGCTTACAAAGCCTATTACAAGAAGAGAAACTGATAGCGAACAGCATGGGTCCTGATCAGACTGCGCAGATGCGCAGTCTGGTCTGGATCCTTGCTGGTCGCAAACTCATTATGTTGGTTTTGTCATGACACGGCTCAAATGTAGAAATTAGGCTTATAACTATCGTGTATAGATAATCTGATAGATATGTATCGGCTGCTAACGGGAGAATATTATCGCAACAATTCCAGAAATGCAAGAAGATGGTGTGAAATATAAATGATTGAAGATTTAAGTATTGAGATTGATCATAAAGATCTATAACTGTTACGTTATTTCAGCGTAAAAACGTTAATGATTATGATAATGTATGCTCTTATTTTACTATGTTATTCAAATAACTTCACCCCTTTTACTAGATTTTTACACTTCACAACAGCAGGTGTCAAGTGCTGTGTGGCAGCTGTTATATACTGCTCCGTACTTAACTTCATTACTCTTATTGGCCAATCAGAATCATAGGTTTCGGCACATTACTTGAATTTTATTTTTTATTTATTAAATAGACCTTCCCATCTTTCAATCTGGACAAATCTATTCATCGCTTTTAGGGGAAATTTTGAAAAGATTTACTGACAGAAAAGGGAAAAATACACATCAAGATCAGATACTGACAGGCTTGATCGCATGGGCAGAATAAAATGCCGTAAACAAGTGTAAACTTTATGCCCCGGTCACATATTCACGGATAATGCCACGGAAGAGCTACGGTCTAATCGTTCACGGACTACTACGGAAATGTGAAATTCCGTAGTCCGCTACGGTTCCGGTACGGACACACAACGGTATGAGTACAGAGTTTGACGGATTTACCACCAAAATCCCCGGGAGAGACACGGATTGTTATGGACCAACACGGTTTGGTACGGAGCGACACGAATCAGGACGGATGCACTACGGATACACTACGGTCTGCTACGGTATAAGCACGGGTTAGTACGAATTAGTACGGGTCTGATACGGAGAAGAACGAATTGATACGGAGAAGAACGTATTGCCACGGACCTATACGGACCTATTATATCCGTCCGCAACCCCTTGCATGCTCATTTTCAAAATGCCTCACAAGAAAAGAACACCTAGAAAACGAATTGCAGAGTTCAATGATTTTGGCGGAGAGGATTCGGCCTCATCGCGTCCGACCCCCGAGTCATATAAGGTCCGATTAAAGTGAATTTCATAAAGGACGCCGGATCCTCAACAGGTTCGGCCATGAGAGCCTCATACTTAACATGTAGGGGTCTTTGTAAACCCCATTTCTAGTCCACCATCTCTTCTTACCTGCTTAGATATGGGCTAGTAATCATTAAAGAAAAGTAGTCATCAATACTGCTTCTCTTTTGATTTTGAAATTTGCTGTTCATTTTACAATAACAGTAATTATCATTAATGTTTATGTTTTAAAAATATGTAAAAAGCTTATTAATTAATCTTATTATCACTCAAGGGCCAGCATCCGAGGCTTATGAGACACTTCGTTTTATGTACATATTTACTCAAATTTCACGATCCAAATTAATGTTTGTAAAATATGTAACATTAAATTCTATTCTATTACTTATGAATTGTAGTACGATATTAATATATTTTTTCCCTTTGTGCATGTCATCAAGCAGCTCGACCACTGCCTCCGCATTTTGAGCTATTTCAATATAAAGTTGCAGCCAGTAAATGGCAATTATCATTTATTGAATGTTCACGCAAATATGTCTATTTTAACAAGAAGGTAGTATTTATACCCTTGAAAAAGCACATGATACTATAAATTTATTCCACGTATGTAATATAAATCCGTGTTTATCCGTACTAAACAGTGGTAGACCGTACCATTCCGTACCGTTTCGTGTTGCAACGCAATAAACCGTATAAGACCATCCTAATCCCTGCCTCTCCGTAGTACAACGTATTACGATTGTAGCTTTCCGTGACAATGCCGTATTAATCCGTATTAAAACCGTAGCTTATACGTAGGGTAACCGTACAAATACATAGTTCTCCGTACCAAACCGTGGAAATCCGTAGCAGGTTAAGGCCTACGAATCAGTACGGACTAGTACGGTTTCCGTACGGACCTGTACGTAACAGTACGGTTTAATACGGACAAGTAGGGATACGCTACGGTTGATTTTTCCGTAGCAAATTTTTGTGCATGTTCAAAAATTGTCAAGGATCGCTACGGATATACAAGGACTACTACGATTGATTACGGTTACAATACGGAGAACTACAGACCAGTACGGGTAGCTACGGACGAGGCCAGAATTAATCCGCGGCTCTTCCGTGGGCGTATTCCGTGAATATGTGACCGGGGTGTTACGCTTCTGAACAATCGTAAACGCTTAATTGTTTCCTAATTGAAATACATCTACCAGATATTTTTATCTGTCTTACATTGTCTAGAACTAGCACAGAACCCGGATCTGATTTTCAAAAACCAGTCTGTATCACGTGCTCAATCTCCAAAGACTGTGATTGGATAAGCGCAGATTTCCCGGATGTAGGGGATAGGTTTATGCTGCAGTGCCTTGGTCCAGGTATACCTACGTATACACTGAGATCCTTGACTTCCAATACAGGTAATTCTTTATTCAAAATGATAATCATGTACACAAAAAGTGTTGTCTAAAGAATCCCAGTATATAAATTAAAAGTAGATTAAAATGATTTACAATTGAAATAAATAAATTGTATACAATCATGTTAAATAGTATAAGAATTCAAAAGTGTTGTGTTGGAACATCGAAATATTTTTTTTTTCTAGAATTTACCTGTAAAACTGCAATGATTCAGACTATAACAGTTTTTTACAAGGCAACAACCAAATAACGTTTATATTCATGATTCTGGGTACCTAGATATTTACAGTACAACTTCTGTAGAGCAACCACCTCTTTACAACAACAAAATTATTTATTCCGAAAGGAATACCTCAAAATAAATTAAAACTCTGTAGAGTCAGCAGCAACCAAACTCAATGTCTCCAAAAGGTCGTTTCTATATAAAGATTGTACTGGAATATAGATATTATATTTATTTAGCTGTTTCAACCAAATGAATATTCTAGATAAAGTGGATTGTTTACATCGCTTCCTTTATTTACCTTCTTCGAATGACCTTTTGTATTTCATGTGATTTAGGCTGCTTTTGCGTATCATATCGACACATAATTAATACAATATACATGAATAGTTACAAGCTTAAATAGCATATGAGCGCTTAATACGGAAATGACTATACCTAAGCACGGTCAATCTACACATTCGTGTTACCAGTATAACCATTATTTATTTATTATCCTCCATAATACATGAAGATTTGAACAATTACACAACCAGTTTTTACATAACTACAGACACAACAGGTATACAAATGTGATATATACATTACAAGACAGAATATAGATAAACAAATGCAAGTAATCTATAAAATGTATACATTGGACAGCACAATTATATGATTTGCCCCTAACTGAAAAGTAAAGCACTGAGTAAGAATTAAGACGGGGAAAAATGCTTGTATATGATTTAGACTTCCCTCTAACCCTAGTGCGAAAACGAAACACTAGGAAACAGAGAGCAGGGAAACAAATCTACAAGTTTTAATTCAATGACATTTATATGAAAACCTAGACCAGTTCACTAGATGATCGAAATGTCATTTTCATAAAGAATATAAACGGTTACTATTTAATTCACTACTATAGTAATCCAAGTTACACTGATTGAACAATTCATTAAAAAACAATATTTTTAAGCAACGCTAAACTGAAAGTTCTGATGTTTGAAATGAATTATTTAACAAAATGATTTTTAATTCCTATAACCACTTAATTGATGGTAAATATCATTTATTTTTAAACTTAAATCTGCTATGCTACTGCTATAAATGGAGTATGAAACAACTGTATAATACAGTCCAGATCGATACACTTTTGCAATTATGAATACATACAGTAAATTTGCAATTAATGAAAAAGATATAGAGGATATTTGTTTGTTTTACATGTAAGATTGAAATATAATTTCACTGAGTGAACACCAGATGCAATATTTTCACAAGTGGCGTAGCCACGAGTGAAAATATAATAGCTGGTGTTCACGAATGAAATATATTTCAATCTTATATGTAAAACAAATAAATTTTCTTTTTATTTCATGCCTTTTAAGTGATTTTAAGTATTTTTTTACTGGTTTTGCCGAGTAACGTCACGCATTCTCCTTTGTGACGTCATCACATCATGACGTCACATAATCAATTTTAAAATATAGGTCTGTTAAATTTCTTTACTTTTGTGTCGTTTTTAACATGATGTATGATGACATCGACTTTCTTTTCCTAAAGAAGCAAAATTTACGCACGACGGCATTAATTTCGGCCTGTTATTCCATTTAGTTATGATTTTCTTTTCATCCGCATTCAGATATAGTCCGGCTACAGTGAAAATTATATTTTATAAATTTCACTAGTGGTTTATCAGAATATAATCATCTGATATATAACAATAAAACACTGGAAAGCATGAAATAAATATGTACGAATATAATTTTCATGAACATGTATAAATGCAAATCAAATATGCATAATTTATGGTTATTTCTCAAATTCATACACAAAGTTCAGCTTTGTTTCAGTAGACATAACATCGATACATAAAAACAATTCTTTCAAAAGAATTGTGCTATTTTCTGATTAATGCACTTTGTACATTTTGAACATACACTTAGTCATCCAAAAGTTTGAAAATTTCGTATCGTTGTTCTGGATGGCCAAGCTAAGGCACCTGACACACTGTTCCCTAGGCTCACGGCCTATCAAGTCCGAAAACCAGTCCATGCCAAGGCGGTCGATTAACGCCGTTCCACATACTTTCAATTAATAAATTGTTTTTCAGAACAGTTCAGCAGCAAATGCGTTGTCATATCGTCTGTTAACACCGAACACTTTGAACACGTTCGAATATATTCATTTGAACAGAGAGTTCCAATGGCGGAAACTAATACTGAACATATATTCAAAAGAGTTTGGTTACATTTTGCTATCTGCCACAGTACATTTGGCTCATTCACTTTTATCACAGCTCTTAAAAGGTCGCCATGATCACTTGTCATTAGCCTGTTATATCGATTAAGTTTTTTCAGTATTAATTATATGTTTTGTTAGTGTACGCGTTTCCAAGCGATTTTCGGATGGAAAGGATCCCGTATCTTTGTATGTATGTAATACATCGCATAGTTGATACTTTTGTAGAAGTCTATAGATATCTGGCAAAAATCCACGGAATGGAGTATTAAATTGCAGAAATCGAACTAGTCTGTTGTTGAAAATATCTTTTGCTAAATAATTGTTTGATAGATGACATAATTGTCCCAAAAATTGCAACTTTCTGTAGTCTATTAATGATTCAATGGACACCATATCAATGGAGCTTAGTACGTAGTCTGTGTGTGTATTTGTCTTCAATGACTGTATGTTTAAGTATGAATCTCTTATAATGCCGAGATGAACATATTTATTCTGCTCAGCAATTGTGTTTAATCCCAGTTTGAACCAAACTCTATACTGTAAAATACTTGGAAATTATTTTGACTTTAGATCATTGACCTGAAATGTTCTGGATTCAAACTGGGTCAATCCCCAAACATAACTTCAAAGGAACGAGGGGGTTATAATTATTATGTGAATTGTACATTTAAAAAATTAAAAATAATCAGATGAAGTTTACCGTCGATCACTAATAGATTAAAAATTATTTTTTTTATTGAAGTAATTACATTTGAAGACAATAAGGACAAAGCCGAGGAGTTGAAGAACATTGCGCTTCCAAGAATCAAAATTATGCAGGTGCCCTTAAATGATAAAGAAAGTAAGTAAATATAAATATTACATGGCATATAAGTATTTTATTTATTTATTTATTTATTTATTTATTTAATTATTTATTTATTTATTTATTTATTTTATTTTTTTTATTCATTTTTTTAAATAATGCATTGAGGGACACCTGAGGTCTTTCTCCTAAAATAAAGCTGTAAAGAATGACCTCTTCTGTGACGTCAACAAAAATGAAAACAGACGTTTCTTGATGTTGCCGATAGACCATATGCTATCTGTTTTAAAATATAAATGAAGTGTCTACCTTTAAGAGGTCTTCAAAATTAAAAAAAAAATAAGCAAGTCAAAACTCTTTAATTTTCTTGTAGAATTTTTATCTGCTTGTGTATCATATTATTTCAGTTATTGCCTTTATACACTTAATTTGGTATATTTTGTATATTTAGTGATGTGGGCGAAATTAAAGCTGCCGGTAGAACTGAAAGAAGATGAAGAAATCAAATTCAACTTGCTCACAGATGTGTAAGCGCGTGAGATTTTCAAATATTAAGGCTCACTATCCCTAAGAAATCCAAACTTTTTTTAATTATTTTTTAATCTTAAACATGTGTTACATGACCTGTTGAATAATTAAAGAACGTAGTGCTGAAGGTTCAATCATTTGTCATACAAGTAGCAAAAATGTAAACAATGTAGTATTTTGTCTTCCATACAAAATACTTTTTCAGTATAATTAAACCAAATATATATATTAGTATATATATTTTTAAAATATATATATTTAAGTCATTTTGTACAAACTATTTTGAAAAAAATACCGTGGAACCTTCAATAGTTTATCAATATAAGAGTGTTTACAAAAAATTTAAAGAATATATTAATTTATATATATGAGCCGTGTCATGAACAAAACCAACATAATGGGTTGCGACCAGCATGGATCCAGACCAGCCTGCGCATCCGCGCAGTCTGATCAGGATCCATGCTGTTCGCTTACAAACCCTATTACCCAAGTAGAGAAACTGATAGCGAACAGCATGGATCCTGATCAGACTGCGCGGATGCGCAGCAGGCTGGTCTGGATCCATGCTGGTCGCAAACCCATTATGTTGGTTTTGTCATGACGCGGCTCAATTATATATAAATATATTGTATATATATAAATATATTGTAAGTGGTTCCAAATACCAATTGCAGATATGGCGGCCCAAGTTCTCAAAAGGTAACTAAGAGATTCACACTGGATTGGGACGAATATTTAGCCAGCTCACACGGCATCATCATTGCCAATGTTGACCCACGTGGTACAGGTGGGCGTGGCGATTCTTGGCGGCATGCTAATTATAGACATTTAGGGACAACAGAGGTGGACGACACTATTGTTGCAGCAAGGTAAAACAAGTCGTCTGGTTGTTTCCTAAATCTGAAAGGCAACCTTATTATAATAATATTGAATAAAATTCAGAAATCTAATTCCTTTATTTAATTCATTATATTAACAATTTAATTCATTATATTAACAATATTTTTAAAAATAGTGTATGAATAATTGAACGATGAATTTTCCTGAAGGTTACAAAATTAAAAATTGTGGGGTTGATATATTTTATGTAACAGCATTAGTATGTTTTGTATTTTTAATGCATGTATTCGCAAAATTTAGATTTTTAATGAACGATGCCAATTTACTTGTGTGAACCGGAAGAGATTATCCGCCTTTTGTGCAGTCTGAACCGGCTCTATACTGCGGGTACCCTATTTTCTGTATTTTTATAATAAAAGTCACGAAACTTTAAATGGACAGTTGCTCTAAAATCATTTAAAGTAGGGTTTTCACAGCCGGTTTAGTGTGAACATTGTAGCTTAAACCTAGTACATGTAATAAATGATTGTATCAGAGTTATGCACCAGAATTTAACATTTTTGTTTTCAGATATTTTAACAAATTGAAGTATGTCAGTGATAAACATGCTATATGGGGTTGGGTAAGTTATTTAATGTGATATAATTCTACATATTCTATGTTTATCACATCACATCGACAAGTAACAGTTGTCTTAGAAACCAACGCTACCATTTTTTGACGCGTTCTACAAGAAAATGCTGTATCTTGGTGTTTCAAAATTCACATTTAATAAAATATTTTGAATAATACTTTTTCTCACAAGTGTTTAATATATTTTTATTCTAACATTATTTTGACAATATTTCCTTTATAGGTATATAATAAATATTTTTATTGGCTTCTAAAAGAGATATATTATAAAATGTGTATCATTTAAATATTGCATATTCTTGTTTCAGTCATATGGTGGATTTCTAACTGGTTTGGCCTTAGCACGTGGCACGGGTGTCTTTGATTGTGGGATAACCGTGGCGCCCGTCACCGACTATAGATATTACGGTTAGTCTCGTTTTATCCAATCATTAAAGTTCTTATTTCTTAATCAAAATAAACTTTGTTATTGGTATAAGATGTGTCAGGACTAATCATGTTCGTATATTTTCTTGTATTACTGTACGTTGTTTTCGATGGGTTGGGCCTCTATGTCTTCCAGTATGAACGTTGCAAGCGCCTTGCAGCGTCAGTCAAATCTTTTTAATTTGGATATAGACATAGACAGGTCATTAAACATTAAGTATATTTGGATCCTAACACAACTTTAACAATCACTGGCCGCCATATTGATTCTCCAGCTGTGTACTCGTCCAAATATATTCCCGTATTGTAAATAAGTAGTGTTACGTTACATAACGCTGAATGGTAAATGTTGTTTACTTCATACTATTTATCCCTCACCACTGCAATTCGAATCTCGCCAGGGGCTTTGCATTCTTTCACGTGAGGAAACTGTTGTTCGACTCAGGTGCCCGTTCATACCTTTAGTGAGGTATTTCTTTACCAGGAAGCTCGAAAGTCGAGGTATTGCGTGCGACGTAAAAACCAACAGAAAAAGAAAAATTTGAAAACCAACGTATTATCATCTATAACATACTGTGCCGCTTTTGCGACTCAGTAAAAATGTTTTGTTACACGGTCTAATTTTGACGTTACGTCATTTGCGTGCTACAAACAGTGTAAAGAAACGCTTAATGTTAGCGTACACTATAAAATAGTCGCGTCAATAAAAATTATTCTTTTTCATTCTTTATTTTTGGGTATGAGATAAATAGAATATGATATTCGTGTAGGTTCATAACTGAAATTATTGAACTCGTGAAAAAGAATCATATTATGCACGTCACAGGCTCGCATTATACATGTATAATTCTATTCAACTCGTTCAATAAATACAGTACTGAACTTACATCCATTCAATATGGTCTATATATTACAGATAGTGTGTACACGGAGAGATACATGGGCATGCCATCCGCAGACGACAATCTGGAAGGATATGAGGTATGAGTTATATGAGTAAATCAATTTAGGGGACAGCGATACCCTACTGGTTAAGGTGTCTTACTTTAAACCTGGGATTGGGGTTCGAACCTTACTAGGGGTTACGGCCATATTTTTCTCATAACTATCACTAATCTCGTGCTAGTTTCCAAAATGGACGGGACTGGAAAATTGTTTCGCAATTCATGTATTACAGATCGTATGTCGTTGTTAACTCTGTACCTTAATGTTTTTTAAAATGGGAAACTCATACATCAGTCCAATAACCCAAAAGTATTTAGGACTTCAAATTATTTTTAGTAATGCTTTTTTTTTACTTTAAATGGTTAAAACACTGCCGATATTATATTTTTGTCTTTCAGTTACATACGATTACCTTTTTACTTGCGCTCCTTAAAATAAAATGTTGGATTTTATTTTAAAGCCCTTTACCAATAGAATAGCCAGACACTGTAATTGAAGATACATAATGTATATTTTTATTTGCAGGCGACAAACATTTCCAAGTTTGCGGAACAATTTAGGAAATCAAAGTTTATGATTGTACATGGTACGGGGGATGGTAAGAAACCTTTATATTTTGTTAAACTAGCGTTAATTCATTTATTTGTCAGAATTGTGAGAAAATGAAGATATTCAAGACATTGTCTCCACATGAATTAATTATGTATACATTTCAGCTTTGTTTACTAATATTTTATTGTATAAATATACACACAATATACAATTTCATATTTTTACAGACATCATCAAGTGTACATACAAAAGAGTTGGGCCAAAAGTTCTAACAACATTATTGTGGGCCCTTCCTGTCTCATGTAATTTAAGCGAATGAATCTCGTTTATTTTCATTCATTTATTATATAACTCGCATATTCGAGGAATATTTGATAGAACACAAAATGCTCGTAATTTCATTTTCCTGTCTTTTCAACGGTCAAAGATTTTATGTTCCAAAACTGCAGTGAATACTATAATTTTTCCGTATTTTCAACGGCTGTTTTTGGTGCCGGAAACTTCTTCTTTCTAATTCTGGGCACTACACTAAATTTAACGGAAATTCTCTCAAATTGTAATATCAAAATAAAAAAATGTATATAATATACAGAAATTGAAGTTCTTTCCTATAAATACAGGATATATTTTCATCTTGTGGTATGAAAATTATCATATTTCACTCGTGGCTACCATGCACTCGATGAATATAAATCCTGTATTTAGAGAAAACACTTAAATATCCTCTATTTATAATTATTAATTTCTATTTTTCTTTTTTGTCATTTCTTTTTTCATTTTAAGAGAAAAAGGATATCGATAGCCTAATTAACTTAAATGAAATGAAAACCATTGCTAGCATAAGAATATTCTTATTCTCTATTTAGTTACTTTTACTCCTGAATTTCTAGATCATAGCTTTATATACATTTTTAAAATATGTTTAAAAGTTTTAAGGATTTTTTGAATTTCTTTATCGATATCAAATAATCAAATGCAGACGTTTCAAAGTTATAATTGAAAAAAAAATCTGCTTCTCTTTCATTTTGTTTTCGATAAGGTTCAAAATAAGATTTGAATGATTAATATAATTTCACTCTGCTATCATTTTGGGCCATAAAACTTATTTTATCTTCTGAGTTAATTGTAAGCCTGATATCGCGAAAACCGATGTCACTCGTACGACTAGGTTAACTGGCATAACAATCTTGCCAATTAACAATTGAGTCTAATATTTCCAGTTTTTCAGATTACTCCAAACATATTTTTTTTCTAAAAAAATTCTACAATTTCTTTTACTTCCACGGATAACGATATTTTGATACTTTTCGTATAATGCCTAACTGTATAGGGCGGTTTGATTGCATGGCTTAAAATAGCTTTCTTCATGAAATACAACTCACAATGGACGCGAAAGAAATACAGTTCTACATGCAAGAAATAGCATATTAAGTAGATATAAAGTTTTGTCGGATTGGACCAAGATTGCTGTTCCGTCAGTACATTATTTGAAATTTTACCTAAAATGATTAAGGGTTATGTCCAAATTGAAAGATGGACAAGTCCGTTTAATATATTTATTGTGGAAACCTGTTAAATGTATTCATTTATAATTCATTCTTTCAGATAATGTTCATTTCCAGAACACAGTTCAGTTGATTCGGGCACTTACGGAAGCTAACGTATATTTCCGATCTCAGGTTTGTATTTCTAAATGTAGGACCCGCATTTGGATAAAATAGCTTAGATATATACATGTACAATTTATTGGTACTTTCTTTATATCATAAAAGAGACAGACTGACACACAGAGACACATACAATTTATTATACTATCATATAAGATTGATAAAGTTCATAGTGATACGGAATCAGACTTCATAACTTGAGACTTGAAACCAAAAATATTTCAGAGAAGAAAACGTATTCTTTGTAATGCGGCAAAGAGCTTGAGGTACATTGATTCATGCTTTTTCACCTATGTATATCATTTGATGTAGGTTCAAATCTCATCATGGACTTTGGGTTCGGTGGTTCTACTCAGGTTTTCCCTACATCAGTAAGGCTGAAAATTCACCAAATGACTATACTATAAAAGGTGTGGTTCGAAACACAGCAAATCACTGCTGAATTTCTTAAAATTATTCATACTGAATAATCCATGTAAGGTTACAAGTCTTTTCCTAATATTTTCTATAATCATTTATTCGGACTTAATGGGCCTTTAATTCTCTTTGTTATATTTAGATCTACACAGATCAGCAACATAGTATAAACGGAGGTAACTCTCGCAGGCATCTATGGAACACGTTAGAAGATTTCCTCTTCCAGTGTTATGGTTAGCTCCCTTTCTTTAAATTTTGCCATAACGAATGAAATATTATTTGAACTGTGCTATAAGAAACAGATTATGTAAATATAAATCACGTATAAATAGAGACAATTAATACAGCATTGAAGATTAGCGTGGGTTTAAACCCTGTCAGGGGCAGGTCGTTGTTTCCTTGAGCAAGAAACTAAACTATACATTTATTGCTTAGTAATGGTTGGTTTCGGGACAGATTCGGGAGGGTTTTAATAAGCTTAAATCTTCCGGCACAATCGAACTTAAATAAATTTGTATACACTAAACTAGCTACTGCCCTTCTTTCTTTACCATTAAGAATAGTGCTACTGTTTTGGAACGATTTATTTTATACATATTTACTGAAATTGGCTATTTTTATTCCTAATATTAGAAATAAAGCACTGAACAATGATATGCCATGAGATGCATAAGTAGCATTTTATGCATTTTGTCAAATATATCTAAGTATTTAAAACACACAGCTTTAAACTGGGCTTTTATCTCAGAACAACAAAAAATATGTGAAAATGTTTATCTAATCACCTTGTTTTTGCTTATCTTTTTCAACCAGGAGGGACCAGGACACGGCTTGATGAGTTGAATAAAGAATCATCAGAAAAAGACGATATGGAGGACGAATAATTTCCAGTATTGAATGAAATAGATATATTGAGATGTTTGCTAATATAAGCGGATTACTTTTCCTCCTTGGAAATTCTATCGGCATTATAATTAAACAGACATTTTTCATATTTGGAGCAATTTGGAACGTTTTGATCAAAATAATATGACTATTCCATACATGGAATATGACTTTTCCATTTTTCAGAGACAATTGCTTTTACAACTATTTCCATCTTCGGAACAAATTCCTATTCAATCATACAATACTGGGATTCTCATCTTCAGAACAAATTGCCATTATATTCATAGAGTCGGAACAAATTGCCATTTCATTCATAGAGTCGGAACAAATTGCTGTTTCAGTCATAGAATAATGAAATATTCTCCGTTTCGGAACAAATTGCTATTCAATTCATAGAATAGTGAAACTCTCACCTTCGGAACAAATTGCTGTTCTATTGATAGAATAGTAAAATTCCCAGCTTCAGAACAAATTGCTTTTCCATTCACAGAAAACACAGATTGTCCAGCTCCGTAATAGATAACTGTGACCAACGGCTAAAAATTGTTCTTTGGAAAACATCATCTTTATAAACTAGATAGATACATTTATTTCCTCCATATTTGGAGAGCAATCCATATTGGAAACGTAATTGTATGTCAAAAATCAAACCTTAAGATGGATTGTCACTGTTTGATTCAATCGAATTAAATACCTGCTCAGTAATATCATAAAATGTCTAATTGTTGAGTTATGAAATAAAACAATCAACCTCTGGATTTTGTAATAATCCGGAAGTCTTAAATTGTAAAACAAACCGATGTAACATTTATTGCCTGGGCAATAGTGCTTTTTATTTATCATATAGTCAGATTATAATTATGTATGTAATGTACATATAACGTTTTATGGACAATGAATCACCACTTTTAAAGAAGTTATTGAACTGATTTATTTTGTAAATGTATATATATAAAATGAACATATTTGTTAATGAAAATAAGAGATATAAGTAAGTACTGTCGCACTGGTCATATTTATATTTTAAATTAGTGTTTTATTACCTACCCCGGTGATATTTTAGACATGTACACAAATATAAGTGCACACATATTTATAGGTTTTATAATTTTATAGCTTACATAGGATCTGCAAAATGAAATCCACCTATATATAAATGACGAGAAATCCACAAAAAATTCATTGTATTGAAATAACGATATGAAAAATGAAAACTACACGAGCAATCAATGAATATAACCAGCTAAATATAACTTAGAATCATTTACATTTATTATATTATATAACCCAGTATAAATGATTCTAAGATTATATAGCCCAAACAGCTTTAGGCAAGTGTATTATATGCTTAAAACCGTTTTTAAAATAAACATGGAAATTATAACAATCCACCTGTAACCTAGAGCGAGTGAAATATCAGTTAAGAAGTGTCATTATAAATATTACAGCATTAAGGTAGTCTTACTGTCATGCTTTCCCGCCAAAAAATCTAACATCGGCCAATATCGTAATGAATCGGTTATTTCCTGAACGTTATTTTTTCACAATCTTTGCTATTCAATAATTTTTAACTGGTTATTACCGGAATTTAGTACAAAGCGATAATGGATGAGTGATTGTAAAGAATTTAATGCCCAATATTTCGAAAAAACAAACGTTCCGATTTGCTACGATTGGGAAAATGTTAGATTTTTTGGCGGGAAAACATTACAGTAAGACAACCTTAACAAATGAAATAAGTAAGTGGTATATATTTGTTCGCATAAATAAACCGTCCGTGACTGATATCCCACTCGTTGAATCCAAAGTAAGATATAGTTATATAATTTTACCCTTAAACGTTTAAACAAAGCTGAATAAGGATGTATTTAACCATTGTATAATTTTTTTATTCTCTAGAATAAAAACCCATCAAATAAACAGATTGTTTTATGTATAACAAGTGTATATAAGGTATAAAACAAGGTTGTTTGATAATATAATTGTTTGTATATTAAAAGAATATATGAGTTTGTTTTGATTTTGTACTGTTTACTTTGTTTTGTAAACGAATTAACTGTAATAAAATATTTTTGTATAAATCATTTGTTGTTTTTTTTTTTTTTTTTTTTTTTTTTTGTTGTTGTTGTTTTTTTTACATTTTCCTCCGAATTAAAGAAACTGAAGTCCAAAAAAAATCCTGTAAAAATAGTTTTGAAATTTTAACATTGATCAAGTAAAGCACTTTTAATGGAAATCTGCAACAGAAGATTAAGAAATATGCTCCGAAATTATATTAAAAATCGATCTTTTTGTGCGATTCTTAGCCGTATTTGAGTGAAAGGCGTTGTAACTATTTTCATTATATTTAGGTCATTTTTTTACAATAAAATGATTATTCGGCGAAAACGGTCTGAGTTGTGGGAGTGACTTAAAAATTTTGAACCATCAAATGCTATACAAATCTCGGAAAAATATTTCGAGTCACGTTATGTCAAAAGAAGACTCGGTGGAGTTCCTTTAGATCGTGCTTGTCAAAATACTAAATACCACATAGTTCCACATACTGTAATAATGCTTTAACTGAAGTCCAATAAAAATGATGAGCATGCTATATTTTCGCAAATTGTACATAAATATATCTGGCCCCATTAAACAAAATTACTTATCCGTTTTGAGGTAAAGATATGCAAGAAGTTCTGGGGTTAGTATCTCGAAGCTATCGTTAGCATAACGACTATCGTATACCTCTCGTTAAGGTTTTCACCGCTATCTCGACGCTCTCGTAATTAACGAATAATCGTTAACATGCCCAATTATTAACGGATGCCTAGAGGGTGTCGTAAGGCTCTCGTTACTATCATTTTGACACAAAAGTAAGAAAGGTGCGATTTTAAAGTACATAAAAAATGAGAATAATATCATTTTATTGATAAAAAATGATGAACCGACATAAATATAGTAGATCTGTTGTATTTCTTTTTATCATGAATTTTCACAGGCCCGTAATAGATTTTCTTGTGTAAATTCACTCAAAGAACTCTTTAATACAATTCCATAAAAAAATATCACTGATTATTTGAAAGAGATAAACTTGTATTCTTGGATCTAATTGGCTCAATTTTATTGTCATTTACAAAGTTTTACATAACATTTTATGCATATTATAGCATTCGACACGATATGGCCAGTTATGTGTTGACGACCCGTAAAAATCCAAACAAACAAAAATTTTCTCACATATCAAACATATGTAAAGCTGGGTTCCCACTGCCGATCAGATCAACTCGATCAAGCCCGATCAAGCGATCGGGTACTGGTCTGGGTCGGTCGGAATGATTGATCGGGAGTGGTCGGGGAGGTCTACCTTGGTCGGCATCGCTCGGGCTTTCTACCCGAATTTTTTTGACATGTCAAAAAAAATTCGTCTAGCGATCGTGTAGCCAAGCGGTCGAGAAGAGCTCGGGAAGCGATCGTGTATTGATCGAGTTGAAGATCGAGTTGATCGAGAAACAATCGTGTAGCGATCTTGTTTGGTCGGATTGGCATCTTTAACCCGATCTGTACCCGATCATCTCGACTTCTACTCGAGTAATATACGATCGTATCCCGATTAAGTAGATCTCTGTTCGATCTCTTGTCCAGATTATCTAGACTGCTACCCGACTACTCCACGACCACACACGACCGCACACGATCAAAACCCCGATCACTGTTCGACCATACACGAGCAGGTCCGACTAGTGGCGATTTTTAGTCACCCACCTCTGTTTCAAGTGAGGCAGTTGGCGTGATATGATTGAAATACTTTGAAAAAGGCATAAAATCAAGAAACAAACAATCAACTCTATTGTATATACATGTATACTTGAAGCTAATTTCCTCCATTAACAAACATATCATGGAAACTATCATATCCAAATAGAAGATGACTTACTATACTTAAACATATCGGGAAATCACTTTAATAACTACTTAACTTGTGCATAATCGCATCATATAGGTTATACACGCCAAGCGTCATTAAAATATCTCTCCAAAGTAACTAACACACTAAATCATATTCTGTTGCCACTCAACTGAACCAGCTCGGGAGTTGAAGTAGTGTTTAAGGTAGTTCCTCTGACTGACCCCAGCGGGATGTCACCACATTTCTTCCATGGGTCCGATCACCATCAGCCAACTGTCTTCCTTGGCGCCATTCACCAGGTACTAAATGGTTATGCTCGTCCTCTTGGTCGACGGCCAGTCTTGCAATGGCAGGTACCGTATGCTGATAAGGTTATGCTGTGTGACACATGCAAGGATAATCAAGTCAACGGTTTCGGGCATCTGGTTCAAGCAGCCAAGTAGGCACTGAAACCGCATAGCGAGAAGACCGAAGGCATTTTCTACCACTCGTCTAGCCCTGGACAACCTAAAATGAAAGGATGGTGATGGTTTATAAGAACAAATTTCTGATTAAATGCATAGCTATTTTGCCAATAGTAATTCAAAAGAATTGTCTAACCTGTAATTGAATATGCGCTCCTCGTTGGTCAAGTTGCGTCTGGAGTATGGCTTCATCATCCAAGTTCTCAACGGGAAAGCGTCATCTCAATGAGGAAGTATGGAGTGTTTCATGTCATCGCCAGGCAGTGGGATCAGGGTCCGGAAAAAAAAAATAAAAACCAAGGGTTGTTTTTCTTTTCTAGCATGGTCTGAAGTTCAGTGTTATTGAATAGCTGGCATCGGATGCACTGCCATTAGCACCCAACGCTTACCCCCGATGAAATTTGTAGTTTGCGTCTACGAGTGCGTAGTATTATGGTAAAGAAGCCTTTATAGTTATAGAACAGAGACCCAGAGTTCTTCGGGTTTCTTTATCCTCACGTGCTTACCATCAAGAGCCCCGCAGACATGAGGAAAATTCCACTTGGTTCGGAAAGTCATCGCAATTTGCTGCCATTTTCAAGCTGTTGTGGACGACCGTCTTGGCGCAGCCTTTCAGAGTACTCCTGTATCTATAGCATCAAACTTCAGGATCGCAATTTACTTATTGTGTTTTTCCCCCCATCGGAATGAGTAATCAAGGGTCTGAATACGAGGCTCCAGTTGCGAGATGACCGAAGAGTGACCGCCCAACTTCTCCAGGCTTCCAGGGCTTCCCTGAAATAGGAGATTGAACAATGTAGTAATAACTTAGCCTCTATGATACCACGGATTAAAGTTTTTAAAATTTTTGACAAATTGACAAACTGTAGAAGTCTGGTTTGGAAAGTGATTTCGTGATATTATTTCAGAAAATACGTTGAAAATGATGGGGGATTCGAACCCATGATTTACCTTGAAGTTGGTGTTTTCTTTTCTGAACTCGTGGGTTGATATTGCGATCAAAACAGCTCGCCACTTATCAGCGTCTACCCTTAGGGAAATTTTTGTATCCTTTTGGTCCTCCCTGTTTTAGGCTCCTGTAGCAGTTGCTCATTGCCCCTACAGTGGGTCGTCGTGAAGCCACTGCTTATCCCTATTTCCTGCGATTTGTCACCTAATCTATGCTACGACCCTCAGCCTTCTTCCTTTTATTCACTCCTCTAGCACGCAATGGGCCCTGTTCTCTGGAGCCTAACCCTCTGGCCCCACAACTGCCAACTGCTCAATCTCCGCTAAATATTTTATACTATGTCTTGGACACCAAAATATTCTATGAAGTTTCAAGATGAAGTGATAATGATCAACCTGTTTGAGTTTTTATTCTAAAATTTTGGTACACGACGGTTCCGACCTTCTACGACTCGAGTCCCGACCATGACGATTGGTCGGGGAAAGATCTGACCGATCGGCGAGAATCCGTAGGTCGGGTGGGATCTGTGGGATCGTGTTACATGTCGGGAATGATCGGCGGAATCGAAGGTGGTCGGGTTGACGTCTGAAAGGAGTCGTGAAAAATCGTGTGGGAAATCGTGTGTATCGAAAAAGAGGTCGAGAAGAAGTCGTGTATACGCTTTTCGAGCTTGTCGGGCCCTGATGGGGGAATTTTGGGTGATCGGGAGATGGTTATCTGATCGGAGTGGGGGAAAGTTTAAAGATTCTTACATTTTAATTTAAGCTTATGTTTGAATGCGGTGAAGAAAACATTTAATTAAACAGGAAGGAAAATTGTTGTTAATTTTCACAAGAAAACATAAATAAATATATGCATACATCTGTGAAATTCAACAAAATTCAAACTAGTTCAAAAATTTTAATTTCGAAAAAGTAAACTGTGACGTTTATGAAGAAAAGGTTAGTAGCTGACAAAATCGGTACAAAAAAGGTGTAATATATAGTGCTTGTTTGTTTTTAGTTTTATATAAACAATATTTTTCACTCGCGAACCACCACGTTTAACTGTAACTCGTTAATTTTATTTATATCAAGCAAACTCCTTTGTTTAAAACAAATTTAAAAAATTTTTCCTATTAATTTCAGGCGCATTAATTTTTGGGGTTTTCGTTTTTTTCAGGGTTTTATAGCCGATTATAAAAAGTAACCCCGGCCCCCCCAAATGGAGTTATTTGCAAACCCCAAAATATTTTTCGGCCTATAAACCGGGTTAAAAAACTTCTATAACGAATTGACAAAACTGTAGAAAAAAAAAGAGATTTTTTTGATAAACTTGGGCGCAGCTGTGTATTAAACTATATAAAAAGCCAATTAAAATTACCCTAAAAAACTTTTCCAAATAAAAAACGTTTCGTATTTAAAGATTTTAAATAAATGCACGTTTTTCACGCCCTTTTCCCTTTGGGGGAAACTGAAATTTTTTAGTTTTATTTTCCCCGGGTTTTTGGCCCAAATTTTTTAAGAAATCTCCTTTTTTTCTCAAAAAAAAGGAAAGTTCGCGGTTTTAATAAATTTGTTTTAAATATTTCTGACATGTTAAATGGTTGTAGGGCATATTCCCATCGCCTAACGGCTCGGGTCTTATATTTCCAAACAAGTTCGTTTAATGTGGGCAAAATTTACCTTTCAAAATCTTATAACTAATAATTAAACGTCATGTATTATTTCCTTATGAAAATCGCTTTAATTTTAATTATATTTATGCTTATGAAAGTTAATTTTTTTGCTTTGCGTATTGTTAGGGGCATGACCGTCTTTGCGCTGTGATAGCAAGTTGCGAATTTTTGAAAGAGGGTTGCTGTCCTATGTTTGTTTGAAGGGTAAAATTTTGTTATGGGTTTCGTGGAAAATATAGTCCTATTTCACTCAAAACGGAAAGCAACAATGTAAGCAACAGTTTTCAAATTTGAATATTTGACAGTATACTTACACCCTACACAAACATGTTGCTATAGCCTGAAGAATGAGGGATGGTTATCTGTTCCCAGATTTTTTGACTGGTATTGAGAAGAAGCTCCGCCAGAATATTGGCTTTAACTATGTAAAGAGTTTAAAATATCGGACTACACTGCTAAATCTTCAGTCTCTGCGTTTATATATACAGTCGTTTTTTTTTGCCAGTTTCTATGTTAAGTTCCCGCCCCGCCCCTCAATTAGAAATCACGCCTGTTTCATTGGAACTTTCAACAGGGGCAGTTCCAATGACTGTTCTCTTTTTTTTAAAGGAACCGTTTTCGTAGGTTTACCACTATCACAATTGATATAATCAAGGCAATCGCGGATTTTCATCGCAAAAACAAGTCTATATTGCTAGACGACAGACCGGCGGAATCTGCACGTGTCGTGTGATTGTGTTCCGGTTTAGCATGATCGTAACCTTATATTCACCTTCGTCTACGCAAAATAATGTTTCGGTGAATATAAACAAGAGCTGTACACAATTTTCGGGTACATGTATTCAAATGATAACACAACGCAATCGTTAATAACTAACGAGTAAGCAACGAACGATTGCTTAACTACTGCTTTCGAGATACCCGCGCTAGTGTCTCGTTAACCAACCCTCCGTCAATCGTTAGCACGTTCGTAAACGCAAATATAACGATAGCTTCGAGATACTAACCCCTGGTCAATGGCATTATGATTTACAAGCAAGAAATAATTACCAGTAATATAGTGGTTAACATATAAGCAAACTGGGACCAGTATCTCGAAGCTATCGTTAGCATTACGACTGTCGTAAGCCTCTCGTTAAGGTTTTTACTGGTATCTCGAAACTCTCGTAATTAACGAATAATCGTTAAAATGCCCAATTATTAACGGTTGCGTTGAAGGTGTCGTATAGCTCTCGTTACTATCACTTTGGCACAAAAGGAAGAATACTTCGAATTTAAAATACACAAAAAAATGAGAATTATATCACCTTATTGATAAAAATGATGAACCTACATAAATATGATATTTTATTTCTTTTTCTCACATATCAAACATATGTAAGAGCTCTTTTAGTTTACATGAAGATGTATATTTAAATGCAGATGAAAAAAATTCATATAATAACTGAAGCATCGAAAGGAATAAACTCTGAAATGTGTAATTTTGCACAAGACAATATAAATAAATATTTGCATGTACATAATGTTAAAATTGTAACAAAATTCGTTACTTTTTACAGAATTATATTTCGAAAAGTTACCTGTGATGTAATGATTTAATGACATGAAGAAAAATGCATTACGTTACGCTGCAAAAATCAGTACAACAGATAGGCATGAAATATATGGAAATTTTGTTTGTTTAACGTAACAGATTGAAATATTTTGCTCTTGCCAACACCAGCTGTTATATTTTTACTTGCTATATTTAAATTTGTAATACATAATCTTTTAAAAGACAAAATGAAAATTTATCCATAAATTAACAGAAGATTATATAAAAATCTGGAAACAAAGTGATCCCTCGGAAGCATTAATCACAACAAAATTACAAGAGAACTGCTGACTCGGTTTGATTGAGTCTGTACATGAGGAATAATGAATACGTGCAACATCCCTCACGCCCCCTAGCAGCGTCTTAAGCGGTATTCAATTCTCATAAAATAAAAGTGCTGAAATCAATGATCCCGAAGACCAGAAAAATATAACAACACTGAAGTGAACTTAGTGAATATCCACTGAAAATAATATTTTTTAATATTAGACAGGTTGCGTGACCTTATATAAACGGTTGTTTGTAAATATAAACCCGAGCCGCAAGAGAGGTTCATATTGCAAACAACCGTTTATATCGGCCATATAACTTGTCAGGAATATTTATAACGAATTTATAAAGCTTCGAAATCGGAAGTTCTTTTTAAAGAGTAAAATTAAGATTTCCAGCTCGTGAAAATATATGGAAATTTATCATGTTTCGTGAACATATTCTATATTTAACTCAAACGAAAAACATCTTAATATTTCTTTAAAACTTAACCCATTCTCGCTGTCGTCGTTGTATCATCATCATTATCATAGAAATAAGCATTGTCACTGGTATATCACGATCGTTTTTTTAACTTACATAAGAAAAAAGAATTCTAGATTAATTATGATGAGATTAAGCGTTTACATTGTATACTAAGCCGAGTTTTGGACTAACTTGAATATTAATTTATTGTCCTGATATGTGTTTAAATAATCAGACTACGAGTATTCAAAATAGACATTATGACAACTGAATGTTCGCTATTTACATTCATTTAGATATTTGCTATTCCAATATTTCATCCATGAAAGTTTGAATCTTGAGAGTATACTTACACCCTGAAACATGTTAAATGCTGTAGCCTGAAAAAAATGAGGGAGGGTATTGAGAAGAAGCTCGGCCAGAATATTTGTTTTGACTTAGTAAAGTGTTTAAAAAAATGTCTGATTTCCACTTGCAGCCTTTACTGCACAATCGTAAGTCTACAGTCGTTTTCCCTCAGTTCCTAGTCTTGCTGTTTCTATTTTAAGTTTTTACCTTTCAATAGTAATCACGTCAGTTTTATAGGAAATTAACATTTGCAATTTTTCTTGGTTTACGTTTTGTTACGACCATTCCTTCCTGCTTTAACACGCTGTTCGCGGTATTCAAATGTTTACATAATTCAATCGTTAATAACTAACGAGTAAGGAACGAACGATTGCTTAACTATCGCTTTCGAGATACCCGCGCTAGTCTCTCGTTCACCAACCTTCCGTCAATCGTCAGCACGTTCGTAAACGCAAATATAACGATAACTTCGAGATACTAACCCCAGTACCGTTGATATATTGGTTTACATAAAATAACAGTATAAGCGGTACAGTGGTTTAGATATAAGAAAACAGTGCTAGCGGTATAGTGGTTTTACATGTAAGAAAACAGTTCTAGCGGTAATGTGGTTTTAAACATAGGTAAACAGTTCTTGTGGTATACTGGTTTTACATGTAAGAAAACAGTCCTAGCGTTATACTGGTTTTACGTGTAAGTAAACAGCTCTAGCGGTATACTGGTTTTACACTTAAGTAAACAGTTCTTGCGGTATATTGGTTTTAACATGTAAGAAAACAGTTCTTGCGGTATATTGGTTTTACATGTTAGAAAACAGTTCTAACGGTATGGTGGTTTACATATAAGAAAACAATGCTAGCGGTATAGTGGTTTACAAACAAGAAAACAGTATCAGCGACAAAATGGTTAATATATAAGTAAACATTATTAGCGGTTGAGTGGTTAAAAAACAAGAAAACAGTATCAGCTGTAAATGGTTTATACAGTATATAAGAAAACAGTATTAGCGGTTGAGTGGTTTACAAACAAGAAAACAGTATCAGCGGTAAATTGTTTATATATAAGGAAATTATATTAGCGGCTGAGTGGTTTACAGACAAAAAAACAGTATCAGCTGTAAATGGTTTATACAGTATATAAGAAAACAGTATTAGCGGTATAGTGGTTTACAAACAAGAAAACAGTATCAGCGGTAAAATTGTTTATATATAAGGAAACAGTATTAGCGACTGAGTGGTTTACAGACAAGAAAACAGTATCAGCTGTAAATGGTTTATACAGTATTTAAGAAAACAGTATTAGCGGTATAGTGGTTTACAAACAAGAAAACAATGATAGCAGTATAGTGTTTTAAATATAAGAATACAGTACCAAGGGGATATTGATTTACATAGAAGGAAGCAGTACTGGCGTCATATATAGTGGTTAACATTTAAGAAAACAGTACAAACGGTATAGTGGGACTACATATATGGAAACAGTACCAGCGGTAAAATGGCTTACATATTAGAAAGCAGTACTAGCGTCATATTGGTTTACATATAAGGCAACAGTACTAGCGGTAAAGTGGTTAACATACAAGAAAACAGTACCAGCGGTTTGCATATATTAGCTGTACTTATAGGGACACCAGAAGTTTTCCTCTAATAGTTAAGGTAAAAAAGCGCTTTATGATCTTACTGTGTTGGTGTTTTAGTGTCTAAAAACTAATTAGGACTTTGCATGTCCTAAGAAGAATTTTATAGAACTTATTACGAGAAATAAAATTCTTATTTGCTATTTTTATTAAAACTTAATAAGATGCTACAAAGTCCTAAATATTATTTTATTTCTCCCGGGTATGCTTTTAAAACTTCCTTTTAATAATTGTCAAGTTTAAATTAGGATTATTTCTCCTATTTACGATTTAAAAAATAGTTGAATCTGAGAGAAAAAGTCCTTGAAAGTGAAAACGACCTTTTTAGGCATTTAAAATTCCTAAACAGAATTCCTAACAAAGCCCCTAATAAGGCTTTTAAATAAAGTTTTTTAAAAACCATTAAGATTTTGCACCGGGCTGTTTCGTACCGAAAAAAAAATTTGAAAAAAGAGATTGTCGACCATGCAACCATATACATGCATCAAGGACATGCTGTAAGGAAAGTGACCATGCGACCATATACATGCATCAAGGACATACTGTAAGGCCGAGTGACCATGCGACCACAAACACGCACCACAGGATTCCCCTTCACTTACGAGAAAGGGACGCAGACTATAAAAATATACATTATAACTATTGTTAATGATAAGCATGCTATTTTTAACAGATATGTTTTTGTGCTTCATCATCATCATCATCCCCTTCATCTTCATCACCACCATCATCATCATCATCACCATCATCATCATCATCATCATCACCATCGTCATCATCATCATCATCATCATCATCATCACCATCATCATTATTATTATCATCATCATCATTACCTTCATCATCATCATCATCATCATCATCATCATAATTATTATTATTATTATTATCATCATCATCATCATCATCATCATCATCATCATCATCATCATCACCTTCATCATCATCATCATCATCATCATCATCATCATCATCACCTTCATCATCATCATCATCATCATCATCATCATCACCATCATCATCATCATCACCTTCATCATCATCATCATCATCATCATCATCATCACCATCATCATCATCATCATCACCTTCATCATCATCGTCATCTTTTTTATTATAATTATAATCATTATTATTATTATTATTATTATTATTATTATTATTATTATTATTATTATTATTAGTGTTATAAGGATATTCTTTAGATGGTCAATAATGAGTAAAAAATAATTTTAAAAAAGTATCAAAACCCCCTAATTGAAACATGACATTTGTAATGTATACCAAACTCAACCATTATTTTATTGAGTAGGGAATCACAAACGACCAGTCAGTAAGGTTTGCGTGACTTCAGCCTATTTTAACCGTTTATGTTCACTGTAAGGTGTTTTTATTGCTCTCAAGTGATGTTTACACCTCATTTAGTCTGTAATTAGTTAACCTAATGCGTTGCAATATGACTGAAAAACTGTAATTAACTAAAATGTTCGGTTAGTACATGTACAGACGAATTGTTACATCAATATAGTTTAATATGCCTTTGTATGTACAAAATTTACTATAGCAAATAATGATGTAGAATCTATGAAAAAATTGATATTTTAATGAATAGATATCATGAGTGTTCCCCATCACCTCCATCACATTCAGATTTTTGAATATTAACATTTTTTTTTCTTTTCCTAATAACGACAGAGAAGATATTATAATGTTGGGAAAGCTTCTGATCATTGTTTTGTTTGTTCGTGTTTTTGTTTGTTGTTGTTTTTATTTTCGTAATTTCTTAATTCAAAGTTGTTTTTGTTGTATTAGCTGTCTTGTTTGTTGTTGTTGTTTTTATCAATGAGGGTGAGGAGCAAGCGGTTCGAAATTGCTTACTCATGATTCATGCTAATTTTCATGAAAAATATTTAAAATATCTTAAAATTAAAATGTTGTTAAATGAACAAAGAAAGTAATTTACCCATTCTGTACTTAAAATCTACGAAGATAACCAAAATTAGGTCAGAATATGCGAAAATAACCCTTTCTGCGTTAGTAACGCATTAGAATAAATTGATAAATACTGCTAAATCAGTCATTAATTGAATTAAGAAGGAGTAAAACAAATAAAGACTACTCGACACAACACTGAACATATTGCACTGCCGTTAAAAAACTACAATTAAACATAAGGCATATTGCATTATATATATGCTAGTTTTATTAACAGAACAGAACTGTTCTGTTCTGTTCTGTTTATTAACCGGAGAGAAACATGTCAAATAGCAATGACAGCACATTTTAGTTACTCAAACCGTAATGTAATTCAGCAAATTATAGTTTTCCAATGCTATAGAAATAGACAAAGTTATGTATAATGCAAATTTTGACATCCCCAAGCAAGATAGAATAAATGCAGTCATTCGGTTTCATACAAAAACTTAAAAACAATTATAAATAATGCTAATATTGTTTATTTACAAACGTGTAATTGAAAAAAGTAATAACTACATTTTAATGACGATCATTAATGGAAGAGGTGGGGGAAATTTGTAACCGTATTGGAACTAATTACCCTTCATTATTAAGCAATAAAATCTTATTATTTATTAGTTTCAAATAAAATATATCCATGCAGAACATTTCAGTATATAAAGTCAAACCTTTACCAGCAAAAATTATCATTACTATGTCACTGATCAATCGTCTAAGACACGTGCATTTCTAATCTTGATTCTTTTTTTTTTTCTTTTCATTAAAAAATATGGCTGGTTCTAAAATATTTCTAAATAGGATAAGTTTGGAATTAATTTTCTACATTGTAACAATGATATGTACTCACTCCGAGGCAGGTTTGTTGCATTTTATTTATTTATTTATTTATTTTTTTCCATTTTTTTCATTCATTCATTCATTCAATCAATTCAATTCAATTCAATTCATTGATTCATTGATTCATTCATTCATTCATTCATTCATTCATTCATTCATCCATCCTTCCTTCCTTCCTTCCTTCCTTCCTTCCTTCCTTCCTATTCTTTCTTTTTTTCTTTCTTTCGTTCTTTCTTCTTTCCTTTTCTTTCTCTTTCTTTTTTCCTTCCTTCCTTCCTTCCTTCCTTCCTTCTTTTCTTCTTTCTTTCTTTTTTATTCTTTCTTATTTAGTTTAATTTTCTATTTATTAATTTATCAATTAATATATTTTGTCATTTTTATTTTTAGATGTATATTTACTTTCATAACTTACATTATGTGCTTATTTGATGTGTTTGTTAAGGAAACCTTTATACTTCATCCGTTCTTATATATACTAATAACTTAAAATTATGTCCAAGGTCCGTTCAACTTTGATATGCCCTTCAATGAATAGTATATGTTTCACTCAGTCCCAAACAGTGTGATATGTTCTATATCGCACTGACATATTGACAAACAGTTTAGTGTCATATCGAAAACCACTGGTCAAAAATATGCATTCTTTATACGATATGTTTTAATATTTCTTCACATTTGGTATTGGTAGTTTTCAGTTTACTTATGAATTTGTTCTTAAGGAATTCATTAATACATTTGTGGTGCGAAAAAGAATTAGTAATGTTTTGTATTTGTCTTGCTAACAAATATGATATATGAGGATTTATCTTTAGACAAAGTATGCAACAAATAGTTAGAAAACTAACTTAATACTTATCTTGCTTTACGAATTATCATTTTAAAAAAATGAAACATGTTTAGCTTTTTTCCTGTCTTAACGTGTAACAGAAAATAACTGTACCAAAGAACGATGTGCACATTTTATTTTCATGAATTTCGATATATCTCAATTTTAACTTCGTGAATACAAGTTTTCAATATACGGAATTCACTAATTCACTATTCCAGCTTCATAAATTCACGATTTCAACTTAACGAATTCAATTTTGCGAATTCACGTTTGGAATTTCACGATTTCAGGCTCGTGAATTAACGATTTCAGGTTCTCGAATTAACGATTTCAGCTTCCAGATTTCACGATTTTATTAAAAGTTTTAAAGAATTTATATTTTAAAGGTCTACAAACAATTTGCTATACTGTTTTTATCTCTGGCAGATCTACGAAAAGAAAGTAAAATGTATTTTTATACGGAAGCTGCTACGTAAGATCATATCAAAATCATCATAATCTGAAAATAATAAATAGTTTCATTTAGATAAATCTGTTTTATAGCTGTACCTGTGTTTACAACACCTGGCTCATCCGGCCGCACCGTTCCCGTGTCGGAAACACTGCCGGCAGGTTCCTCGGTCTACAGAGCCGTTGCCGTCGATGCCGACGGCGATATACTAGTTTACGCACTGACGTCACAGATTCCGGCAAGCCCACAGAGATTTAGCATCGACTCTAAGACCGGCGTGATAACT